>NC_084804.1:9622126-9922126 GCF_963583255.1 Pyrus communis | reverse complement strand
GCGCCGTTTATGGCATGGCCACATACGCATGCAGAGCTGACGGAGACCTAACAACCGTTAGGAATATTCCATGGAATTTTCTGTTAAATCCTTAACAAAAGTTAACGACATTACCTGAAGTCGTTAGAATATTCCATCAGAATTGATAGAATATTCCGTCATCTTCTTTGGTGATCCTCATCGGTCGCCGCCATCGGAACTTGTCGAAAACTGGAAAATTTCGATCGTGAACACGTCAATCTAAAACTCATCCGATTAGGACCCTCTGAGTTTGCGAGTCAAAACTCGTCCGTTTCGAGTTTGGTTGGTATGGTTGTGTTCGTGGAGTCAAGATGAACACAATGGTGCGGTTTTTGGGCTTGATGTGCGAGTTTTTGTGCTCGTTCATGGCGATTACAAAGAATGGGAGACTTCGGGAGGGAGGGAGAGAAGGAAGATAGAGAGTGAGAGTTGCTTTCTGATTGGTGAGGTAAGAAAGGGAAGAGCTGTGAGTGGTGGAGAAGGATTTGAGGGATTTGATTGGTGAAGGGAATCGGATCCACCAATTAATGAAGGGATTGGTGGATTTTGTACAATTTTTAATGTACAAAATCTGCCTCCCTATAGTGTTTCAAGCACTGATAAATTTATACGTGTTTGTACAAAATATCCGTAATTAACGTATTTTAACGGAGCGTAACTTTTTCGTTACAAATCCGATTCAGGTCTAACTCATTTTAAGAGTTTCTATAAAAAATTATGTAAACCAACTAAAAATCTGACTTTTTTCCTACTTTTAAATGGATGAAGCATGCGGTTTGAAAGCCAATCTAACTTTTTTCCATGTGGCCTGAACCATTGAACCAAAATAGACAAAAAATCACGTAATGCTTTGGAAAATTCCTTGGTGATTCTATTTGGTATGCTTTGAAAGGCCTCATCTTTTTATTCTGGGTTATTTTCCCCTTAATATGTATTTGTCCTGTTTGTGCGTTTGGTACAAGTCTGTCTTCTTATTATTTTACTGTCATTTGTGAGGATTATTTTTTACTACTTTCGTAATGTTTTGCAGGATACATAGATGATAGATTTCGTATGAGCTACCTGCGTCCAACTATGTAAGACAATGTTCTTTGTTTCATTTAAAATGACCTACAACGACATCAATTGTTTGTCTTCTTTGTTGTCATAGAGATTGGATTCAATGTCTTTGACTGAATTGATTGTTTCATTATCTATACTTTCATCTGTTTGGTTGTTGGAAAAATGTTGGCAAACAAAAGAACTCAATTTTAGTGCTATTGTTGTGATGAATACTTAGTTTGACAAACTCATAAAATTTTGGATATTTTAGGAATTTGAGATCTTGAGTTTTAGTATTTTGTTATAAAATTGTAATGAATTTGCAAATTTGTCAAGTATATTGATAGGGATTTTACCACACACACAAAAAGGTTAAAAACTCCTATAATACTTCCAAGAATGACAAGGTTATTGTAGTATAAACGGATTTCGCAAGGTCATTCTCCACATGGATTATTAAATAATTCGAAATAAACCAAATTCCAATTAATTATTGTAATGCAGAAATGTGAGATGATTGATTTTTATGACCTAATTTAATAAAACGAATTTAATTAATAAAAATAAAACAACCTGCAATGTTAAAGTTGAAGGAAAATGAAGCAGTTTTTTTAAATATCAATTTATAAAAACGCTAGGATTCCACCATCACCTAGCAATCCTATGCATTTTTTTACTAATTACTTATGATCTACCAATGCCACTTTGAAGGTTAGGTTTTCCTAATATATATCTTACTTGGAACCTCCAACATATAACGTATATCTAACATGCAATCCGTCCGGACGTTCGGATCAAATATGAACATGAGAGACTCATTAAGTTTTATGAAAACCCATTGAAAAATCATGCAACCCTTAAAACGTGGTGTTCATCTTAAGTGAAATTACAATTATTAATCACAAGAAGCCAGCGCCAATTTCAGGGAACCTTCCGACCAAAATTGCATCAAATTACTTTTATAAAGATCCTAATGGTGATCAGGCATTAAGACAATTAGATAGTTTTAATCACGGTGATTAATAATTCAAAGCATGCATGCAATCAATCATAAGCAATTAAATAGAAATTACATATTCTTGCTAAGGCTCAAGGCTTCGCCCTAGCAAAATGAATTAGTTACGCATACTCATAATAAAAATTAGAGAAAATATCATTAACTAGAAAAAGAATGAAAACACCTTGTATGTAAAAAGTCTAAAATTCTCCAAAGGTTTGTTAAATTCTCTCAATGTCACGTCCTGAACTCTAATGGCTAAAAACCTTATTTATACTACCCCAAATTAAAACCCTCCTAGAAAAAGGTTTTCTAAAAACTAGGAAATAAAATAATAAAATGATAATAGGAATTACATTTCCATTACGACTACGAAATCTGCCCAACACAGAAATAACCACGTTTCTGGACATTTAGGACTCCAAAATAGGCCCAAAATGACTCAAATTAAAGATTAGGACCTCCTCTTCAAGTTCCATGAAGAGCCCAAATCCAAAATCCATCATGTTCCAGCCCAAAAATCACAAATAAGCTCTGCGGCCCAATCTGCCAACACTGCACGCTGGGCATAAATTAATTTGTCACGATCAGATGCTTCGGAATAAAATTATAAAATTTTGACACAACCTTCTTGACAGATTCACAAATCGGCTCCAATTGGAATCACTCAAAAAAAAAATTCCACCGTTTGATTACTTTATGCTCCAAACAAGTTCGCATGTCCTACATTAAAAACACATAGCAAAGCATCAAAATCTCACCAAAATAATAACCAAAATATACCAAGAATAGGGAATAATATATAGTATAAAATCGACTCATCATATATCTTACATTCATGGTTCCATATTCACTTTACCCATAACTATTGAATTTTGTCTCTCAATTGGATGGATTTTTATAGTTTCCAGGATCTACAATTGCAATGCCTTTGATGGATAAAGCTATGAGGACCCGGCTACTCTTAAAGAGCTTCTTTAGCATCGTAAGTTAAAATTGCATATCATTTTTTTGCTTCACGGAATTCGTTATGTTTAATAGCAATTGTTATCTTAGCAGTTTCTAACAATTGGTAAAGTATGGATAAATGTGTAGAAGTTTGAATTATACATATGAAAGTTTCATCTATTACACTCCTTTACTAATTTTTGTTACACAATCAATCATTCATAGGTAATGCTATTCATAGAGTGGTTCAAAGAATTCCAAGAGCTCATTCACCCAATTTATACGCTTCATGTAATTTTTTTTTTTCAAAAAGCTCAAACATCTTTCAGTGTAGATAACATTAACATTCTGTAACAATATATTATAGCTTTGGAACATATTTTTTCATACAATTTCTAATCTTGCAGCAACGCACGGGCCATATTTCTTGTTAGTACTGTATGATATTAGCCAAATATGGCAATTCTTTAAAATGAATAAATAATAAACACAACTTTAGCTATAACTTCAATTTCCTTCAACAACCTAACAACCCCAAATCAATTCTTTGTTATCATTTAGGAACTACTAAACTTGTAATCATAAATATTTTTCATGCATAGTTATAATTGCATGTCTAATTGTTTGCCAGCAAAGACTATAAGCTTCATGTCAACCTTCTGAACACGTTTTATGATGGTAGATTGAAGGACTACCAAGCACTTCAATGTTGATCTACCGAGCTTCTATCATCGTAGTGCTGAAAGTATTCTCTGAACATGGAAGCGTCCTTGCTGGTGATTCATGGATGCTTCGTTCAGTGTAAAAACCAGGCTGCTTTGGAGGCGGCAAGACATCACCACTGCTTAGCATCAGAACCACAGATGACATGCTTGGTCTATCCTCAGGTACTCTTTGCACACATAATAGCCCCACGTGAAGACACCTTACCACTTCAGACATGTTGCGCGAATCACAAAACGTTTTATCGATCAGTTCTAGTGGTTTATCTTGAATCCATAGTATCCATGCCTTCAAACAAATTGAAACATGTATGATATGTTAGTGGCCTAATATGTAAAAGGGGCTTTGCTGCAGACCTCCTATACTGTTAAATGCATGTCATTAGAAGACCGTGCTTCGAAGAGCACCGTCTAATTCACTCTTCTTTTTAAAGTAAAATACCATCACCTCGTTTGTTATACTCACATGTCCAAGAAGGTTGTGGTCGTGATCTGGATGACGAAATCCCCTGTTCTTCTTCCTACTCAACATCTCGAGCAGTATGACTCCAAAGCTAAACACATCAGATTTCATCGAGAAGATTCCATTTGCTACATATTCTGGAGACATATAACCACTGCCAAATAAATATGCAGTGACCAGTCAGAAAGAATTTCAAAAACAGAACAATGAAAATTATAAACCACAAAACAAATCTAAGCATGCTTACTAGGTTCCAACCACTCTGTTTGTGTTGGCTTGACTTTGATCACCACCAAATGTTTTAGCCAAGCCAAAGTCTGAAATCTTCGGGTTCATATTATCATCTAGCAGAATATTGCTAGGTTTCAGATCTCGATGTATAATCCTTAATCTAGAGTCTTGGTGAAGGTAAAGAAGCCCTCGGGCAACTCCACCAATAATGTGGAAGCACTTAGGCCAGTCGAGCATTTTTTGTCCCTCTTGATCTGAAAAAAAAACTTTAAGCCTGTTATTTCAATGGCACATTGAATCCTAGGTAAATAAGGTTGAAAATGAAGGATCATACCAAAAATATAAAAGTCCAAGCTTTTGCTGGGCATGAATTCATATATTAGAATTTTTTCGTCCTTTTGAATGCAACAACCGAAAAGCTTAACAAGATTGCGATGCTGAAGTTTGGCTATGAATATAACTTCAGTTTTGAACTCTCTCATTCCTTGTCCGGAATTCTTTGAAAGCCTCTTTACTGCAATTTCTTTTCCTCCTAGCAGTGTACCCTATGGACCATCATTTCGAAAAGACATAAATTTTGTACAGCAATTTGGCTAATTTTGATTGCATGAATTTATGTTACCTTGTACACAGGTCCAAAGCCACCTTCTCCCAGCTTGTTGCAGCTTGAAAAGTTGTCAGTGGCTTTAGCTATGGGGGTCAAGTCAAACAGTGGTAACTCCATCTCTTCCCCGTCTTCTCCGAGGTACTCATCTCTGCAATCCTTTCTTCTGTATCCTGAAATAGTAGGAGATCTCTTCAGCATGGATAAAAAGATGCGAACAGTTAGCTACACTATCGAAATTAAATACCACCTTATCTGATGCATTTTTAATGTGTCTGAAAATGGTTACCTTCATTTTTGAGTTTCTTCTTCTGTATGTACAATATTACTCCAACTGTTAGCAGTCCCATGGGAAAAACTGCAGAGCTGAGGAGAATTCGAGGTAGCTGTCTCTTGTTGAAATTGCTCTTTTTCTTAACATGATCTGAAATATCCATATAAAACAAACTTTTCATGTGATCTCGTAGTGTTGCAGTAACTGTGGTTATAACACTAACTTATTTAAACCCTACTTTGCATAATTGCAGATAAAGGTCTAAGACGTACCTAGTTCCGAAGCTGCCACCCGTATATAGAGGTCTTGACCACCGCCGAGAGTGAATTCTCTTATGTCGGTGAGGTTATCAAACCAAAGCACGCAGCCACTTCCTCCCTCCCTGATGTCAAGATTTGCACACGCAGTACATGAGCAGTTTCCCAAACATAATCCCTTGCATTCCTTAAGACCCATGCTTTTATCAAACCACGAGGTTGATGTGTCTGGGAGTATAGAATTTTGAATGTCTATATTTGTATATGTGTGTAACTTACAAGGAAAGCTCATATATATATGAGCGGAAGAAAGGAAAGCAAAACATAAAGAAAGAAAAAACAAAGCATGAAACATGGAAGCATAAAACATGGAAGGAAACATGGAAAAGTAAAAAGCAAAGCATGAAACATGGAAGGAGAAAACATGGAAGGAAACATGGAAAAGTAAAGTTTCTTCCAATACTCCCCCTCAAGCTGGATCAAGGGGATTAATTGATCCAAGCTTGAACAAAAGACGTTGAAAATCAGCAGAGGGTAATCCTTTTGTGAAAATATCCGCAAGTTGATCATGACTGCGCGTGTAGTGAGTGTCGATCACCTTGGACTGAACTTGATTTCTGACGTAGTGACAATCAACTTCAATATGTTTAGTTCGCTCATGGAATACAGGATTCGATGCAATGTGCATCGCGGCCTGATTATCACAGTGTAGGGACATGGGTTGTTGATGAGGAAAACCTAAAGTCAACAGAAGGCTTTTGAGCCAAATAAGTTCACAAGCAGTGGACGCCATAGCACGATACTCTGCCTCTGCACTAGAGCGTGCAACAACACTTTGTTTCTTGCTTTTCCAGGTAACTAGGTTGCCTCCCACAAATGTACAAAACCCAGTGGTAGACTTGCGATCGAGAGAATTGCCTGCCCAGTCAGCATCGGTATAGCCTGAGATCTGAGTGTGACTATTGTTGCACATAAGAATTCCTCTACCAATGGAACCCTTAAGATAACGTAGCACACGATGAACAATCTTCAAATGATCCATGCTTGGAGAGTGCATAAACTGGCTAACAATGCTGACAGCATATGATATATCAGGACGTGTAATAGTCAGATAAATGAGTTTGCCAACCATTCTTTGATAGTAACTTAAATTGGGAACTGGATCACCGTGAGTTTTTAGCTTCAAGTTGCTATCCAAGGGGGTACGAGCAGGCTTGCAATCTGTCATTTTTGCTTCGTGAAGAAGATCCATGACATACTTGCGTTGGTTGAGGAAGAAACCCTTGTGAGAGTGTGCCATCTCGATGCCCAGAAAGTATTTGAGAGTGCCAAGATCCTTGATAGCAAACTTGTTGTTGAGATACTGTTTAAGAGCATTAATCTCTGACATATTATCACCTGTCACAATTAGATCATCAACATAAATGAGCACAACTAGTTTACCCACTAAGCTGGAACGAACAAATAGGGAAGAATCCGCAATACTTCGACAAAAACCAACCCTTTCCAGAACATGACTGAGCTTGGCATACCATGCACGTGGACTTTGCTTAAGACCATAAATGGATTTATGGAGTTTGCACACCATTTCTGGATTGTTTGATTGAGGATGACCTGGGGGTAGCTTCATGTAAACCTCTTCTTCAAGTTCACCATGCAGGAAAGCATTTTTAACATCCATTTGAAAGAGAGGCCATGCATTGTTAATTGCAACCGACAACAATACTCTAACAGTGTTCATTTTTGCCACCAGAGCAAATGTCTCTTTATAATCGACGCCATAGGTTTGTGTAAAACCTCGAGCAACCAAGCGAGCCTTATTCCTTTCGATTGTGCCATCTGAATGAAACTTAGTTTTGTACACCCAACGACTCCCCACTGCCTTCTTTCCTTTTGGAAGTTTCACTATAGTCCATGTGTTATTTTCATGGAGGGCTTGAAGCTCCTCTGCCATAGCATTTCTCCACTCACTGTAAAGATTGGCTTCTTGAAAACTTTGAGGTTCTCGAGCTTCATTAATGGCACTTAGGAATGTAGCAAAAGAAGATGAAACTTTGCTATAATCAATAACATCAGTCACGGGATACCTGGCAGTGTAGGTCACATAATCATGCAACTTGGATGGAAGTTTCCTCTCTCGTGCAGGATTGCGACGAACTGTAGGAGATTGAACTACAGGTATTTGAACAACATCATGGTTGGAAGGATCACTGGAGGGTGCAGTGTGAATCTCTGATGAGGAAGGGTTTTCATCTTCAAGATGTTCCACCGATTGAAGGTTAACATCATCCGGCACATGATCACTAGGAGTGCATGTTGCATCTTCTCCGTTTGGATATGGAAAAGGAAATAAGTCCATCAAATGCTCCCCCTGTCTAGAGTAATCCATTGATTGTGAGAAGTAAGGAACATGTTCTTCAAATTTAACATCCCTTGAAACAACCATTTTTCTAGTTGTTGAATTATAACACTTGTAACCTTTTTGGGTAGATGAATAACCTAGAAAGACACATTTGGCAGCCCTTGGGTCTAGCTTGTCACGATTTTGAGTTTGAATGTGAACAAAGCATGTACACCCAAAGACTCTCAAATGGGAAAAGTTGATCTTTCTATTTTTCAAGACCTCATAAGGTGATTTAAAATTCAACACTTTACTAGGCAATCTATTGATGAGATATGCCGCAGTAAGGACTCCTTGAGACCAAAACTTCTTAGGCACATTCATGTGAAACATAAGAGCTCTAGTCTTCTCAAGTAGATCTCTATTCTTCCTCTCGGCCACCCCATTTTGTTGAGGTGTTCCAACACAGCTTGTTTGGTGTAATATACCATGCGTGCTCAAGTAGTGTGACATGTTATGAGACATATATTCTGTGCCGTTATCTGATCGTAAAATATGAATTTTTGAAGCAAATTGGGTGGCCACAAGTCTATGAAAATCTTGAAAAACTTCCATCACTTCACTTTTAAATTTCAAAAGATACAACCAAGTAATCCTTGTGAAATCATCCACAAAAGTTACAAAATATTTGTATCCATCAAAAGACTCTATAGTTGGTCCCCAAACATCGGAATGCACAATTTCAAAAGGGTTACTAGCCCTAGACAAAGAGGAAATAAATGGTAATCTAGTAAACTTAGAAAAATGACAAACATCACAAGGACTTGTAACTTTGCACATATTTGGGAACAAGGTGGATAGAACTTTTTCAGAAGGATGTGCTAGACGTTGGTGCCAAAGTTGTTGTTCTTGAGCTAAGCTTGAAGTGACTTGAAAAACCTTGGGAACTTGAATATGCTTGGAAAGATAGTAGAGACCATTTAAGAAAAATCCTTCACCAATCGTCTTCTTGGTGACTACATCCTGAAAGATTACATTTTTGGGAGAGAAAATGGCAAGACAATTTAATGAGTTTGTGATCTTGCTAACAGATAAAAGTTGAAAAGGGAATGAGGGAACATAAAGAGCCTCAGACTCGACATCACTTGAGATCAAATGTATTTTTCCTTTTCCCACAACCATAGCATTTTTTCCATTGGCAACTGACACTTGGGATGGAATAGAAAATTTTTCAAATTTATGCAAGTTTGTAGACTTGTTAGTCATATGATCAGTGGCTCCAGAATCTATAATCCAATAATCATGCACATTACCAATGCTGAGAGCAGTTGAGAAGGAGTGTAAGATACCTGGGATGTCCCTTTGTACCACGCCTTCATTTCCAGCCATGAAGCCAGCAAACTGTCCTAGTAGTGCAGTTTGATTGTTGTCACACTGATTTAGTGGTCCTTCACTATCTCCAAGACCTTGTTTCTTGTGAAGAAACATAGCAAACTCGTTGATCAGTGCATCTAGATTAGTGGTGAACTTCAGTGCTCCATCAGAAGAAGTTGTGGCAACATGATTTGCCTTGTAAGAATGGTTGTACGAGCCTTTCGAGACACCTTTGTTATCCCTAGGAAACTTTGGTTTTAACTCTGGATGAAGAATCCAGCATCGGTCTCTTGAGTGCCCACCAGCATCACAATGGCTACATTTTAAGCCAATTTTCTTTCCTTTGTAGCCTCTCTCCTCACCAAGTTTTTGGTTAGAGAAGTAAGCCTTAGCTTCTGGTATATTTGCCTTCATGTCCAAGGTCATGACTTTCCTTCGAACTTCTTCTCTTTGAATTGTGGCACACACACTTGAAAAAGAAGGCAGGTCGGGATTCATGAGGATATGGCTTCGAAGATCTTCGAATTCAGGGCTCAGGCTTGCTAGGAGTTGGAATATTTTGTCTTCCTCGGCTCTTTTAGTTAGCACAGCAGCGTCGATGGTGTGTGGTCGATACACATTCAGCTCGTTCCACATAGTGGTCAGCTTTCCAAGATGTTGCACAAATGGCTTCCCTTCCTGTTGCAAACCAGCAATGTCCTTCTTTAACTGAAACACTCTAGCCGCATTGTTCTGATTTCCATACATTTCCTTGAGATTTTTCCAAAGAGTCATGGAGGATTCAGCATAGCTAAAAATTTCTGCAATCTTACGATCCATGGAATTGAGTAGCCACGACATGACCAACTGGTCTTTGCATAGCCAAGCATCATACTCCGGTGAGGTAGTCTCAGGCATTGGAATAGCACCATTAACATAACCAAGCTTTGATCGTCCTCCCAGAGCAAGAGAAACTGCTCTCTCCCATGGAAGATAGTTAAACTCATTTAGCAAAACAGAACTAAGACGTTGATTTGGGTTGATATCAATATCTGAGTGTGGTGATGGTGGAGTAGCATGAAAGCCGTCTCCTTCCAAATTTACTAAGCTTTCTTCAGCCATGATTGAAGGACAAGAAGCTCACAAATCTCTCAAGAGAACACCACAGGGACAGGCCGGTTAGGGTCACTGCTCTGATACCATATAGAATTTTGAATGTCTATATTTGTATATGTGTGTAACTTACAAGGAAAGCTCATATATATATGAGCGGAAGAAAGGAAAGCAAAACATAAAGAAAGAAAAAACAAAGCATGAAACATGGAAGCATAAAACATGGAAGGAAACATGGAAAAGTAAAAAGCAAAGCATGAAACATGGAAGGAGAAAACATGGAAGGAAACATGGAAAAGTAAAGTTTCTTCCAATAGGGAGTTTAATCCCACTGTACGTTATGAAGTCATCTCCATCGCTGCAGGCCAATGGAGTCCTTCGAACACATCCATCAGACCAATATCCCGAATTCCAATCTTTCGAAGATTTTGGTACAAATCCCTTCAAGCATGCACATTTTGGAGAGTTACCATTGCTACTGCAACTAGAAAATGGACCACACAAGGCATAACTTTCACACCGATCAGCTAGGAATGTAGAGGCAAGTTCCCAACTCCGTGTTTGGTACACCCATGGGAACCGCTCTCCGACCCCTAATGGGTTCAATACAAATCTCGAGAACACTGACATGTTTCGGAGGCTGTACTCAAAATAGACCTCTTCCTTGTTCAACACAAATTCAGTCCCAGATATTGGATTTGGTTCTCTGACACCATATCCTAGTCCTGTCAAATAAAGGCCATTCCATGACCCTGCTCTAGCCTTTATCTTGGCTCCTTTCATAAGAAGAAGTTGTGGTAAGCCACGATAATCCATTCGTATCGAAAACTCTCCTGGAGCTCTTCCAAGACGAGAGATACCTATCTAAACCAGTAACCAAGTCCCAACCAATCTTCATTTTCGGTAGAAATGTGTGACAAGGATAATCAAAACTCTGCCACAAGAAGTTATCCGGGTTAGTTTCGTCTCCATCTAGCACCACAAGATTTCCAGAATCCAAGAGTTGCGATACTGGATTCCCCGCGATTCTTGAAGAATTCGATGACCACACAATGCTGTTTGAGCTATTGTGAAGGAGGACCAGAACTCCTTGCTCGGTGAGCTTCAAAAGTCCCGAAGAATCACCAAGTGGTGTTTCTCTGTTGGCTACCCACACAACTACATCAGTAGAATCAGTGTACCATATTCCCACGTACCGGCTTTTCGATTTACCTGGGCTGAAGAATCCCAGTTCATAGCTTCCACCTACAGAAACCAGAGTTTCGCCATCTCTTATACATTGACTCGGAGTGATTGTGCCCAGTGTAGTTGCAGCTGAGATTCTTAGAAGGGAGAATGAGAAGAACAAGCACGTAAAAAAGCTTCTCAAGGCTTGCATCGTTGTTCTGAGATTGCATACTTTATCCAAAGAAATTTATACAAAAATTATGCAGAGAAGATGGACCGTTGGCCCAATGAAAAATCAAAGTAAATTAAAGACTTAGAAAAAAAAATTAAAATACTTAGGTTTCTTAGTTGACCCGACAACTTTGGTTTGGAAAGAAAGATGGACCGTTGACAATTCAGGGACAGCTGATAATAAGATCACATCTTCAATGGTGGATTGCCAAAGAAATTCCTATGACAATTGCCTCTCTCCCAGCTGTCATAAAATGGACATACTCATAAATTCTCATGACCGTTGTTACAATGTATTTGTACACAAGTCAAATATTTACGTGTCAAAATTAAATGACATCCATGGTGAATTGTTGAAATTCAAACCATAGGGTTATGCAAACGATCATTTGATAGCATCTTGTTTTCAGTTTATTTGAGGAGGTTACGTGTTCAAATCTTAAAAAATAATGCTAATCTTCTTATTTGAATTTTTAATCTACATTACTGACTCTTTTTTTTTATTTTTTATTATGCAACATTGCACCATGATTCGAAGAGTAAATTTTTTAAGTCACTTTTTAATTCTCATACCAACATTATATAATATTGTGCTAAAAATATGAGGTGTCAGAAAGTTAATAGAGAGTTCCAATTTTGAGAGTCTCCTTTGCATTTCTCATATGCAAGAATTTAACAAACTCTAAGATCGTTTAGTCATTTAACAATTATCCAATAAATAAACAAACTATAATATTTATTAAATACTAAAATTTTAACAACGTAATAAAAAATTCAAACTATTTTTTATTTGATGACCACACAATGCTGTTTGAGCTATTGAGAAGGTGGGCCAGAACTCCTCGCTCGGTGAGCTTTAAAAGTCCCGAAGAATCACCAACTGGTGTTTCTCTGTTGGCTACCCACACAACTGCATCAGTAGAAAGAGTGTACCATATTCCCAAGTACCGGTTTTTCGATTTACCAGGGCTGAAGAATCCCAATTCATAGCTTCCACCTGCTGAAACCAGAGTTTCGCCATGTCTTATATATCCACTCGGAGTGATTGTGCCCAGTGCAGTTGAAGCTGAGATTCCTAGAAGGGAGAATAAGAAGAACTAGCACGTAAAAATGCTTCTCAAGGCTTGCATCGTTGTTCTGAGATTGCATACTTTATCCAAAGAAATTAATACAAAAATTATGCAGAGAAGATGGACCGTTTGCCCAAAGAAAAATCAAAGTAAATTAAAAGACTTGGGTTTCTTAATTGACCCAACATCTTTGGTTTGGAAAGAAAGGCATGGACTATTGACAATGTAGACCCAACAAAGTTGACAGCTGATAATGACACTGGTCACATCTCCTATGGTGGATTGCCAAAGAAATTCATATGACAAATACCTCTCTCCCAGCTCACATTAAACAATAATTCACTTATTATACGTTTGCGGAAATCAAAAAATGGACAGACTCATAAATTCTAATGACCGTTCAACAATGTATTTGTACACACGTCAAACTTTTACATGTCAAAATTATATGACATCCATGGTGAATTGTTGAAATTCAAACCATAGGGTTATGCAAACGATCATTTGATAGCATCTTGTTTTCAGTTTATTTGGGGAGGTTACGTGTTCAAATCTTAAAAAATGAATGCTAATCTTCTTATTTGAATTTTTAATCTACATTACTGACTCTTTTTTTTATTTTTTATCATGCAACGTTGCACCATAATTCGAAGAGTAAATTTTTTAAGTCACTTTTTAATTCTCATGCCAACATTATATAACATTGTGCCAAAAATATAAGGTGGCAGAGAGTCAATAGAGAGTTCCAATTTTGAGAGTTTCCTTCGCATTTCTCATATG
The DNA here is from genome assembly GCF_963583255.1 of Pyrus communis. Classification (NCBI taxonomy): domain Eukaryota; kingdom Viridiplantae; phylum Streptophyta; class Magnoliopsida; order Rosales; family Rosaceae; genus Pyrus; species Pyrus communis. The sequence continues at coordinate 9,908,513 of NC_084804.1, read as the reverse complement.
CAAGAACTTAACAAACTCTAAGATCGTTTAGTCATTTAACAATTATCCAATAAATAAACAAACTATAATATTTATTAAATACTAAAATTTTAACTACTTAATAGAAAATTCAAACTATTTTATATTTGGCTATTACAAAGTCTTACAAAAAGGAAAAAGAACAAACAAAACAAAATAAAATGCAATCTGGTGGAATGTCGTTCCATGCCTAAAAATAAAGCTCATAAACGCACGGAGCGTGTCGCTTATTACCTGTCTTGGTGCGAAGAAACGGTACTTCTCAACTGCTTTTCAAAAGCACTTGCAAACTCGAAGCTTCTCCCTGCAGATTACAAGATGCAAAAGCCATTAAAACAATAATATCACATGCTTTCAAAGCTACCTACCAACGTCCCGCCTCACCTGAGCCTTAGGTTCTTGAAAACCTACTGTAATTCCGGCGATTAACAACGTGCACGCCGCCTGTTCAATCAAATTCCCGAACCAGACCTGCGTGCGTGGACCGTGCTAATATCAGGTTACACGCGACATGGGTTCCTCAAGGAATCCATAAATCTTTATGCTTGGCTCAGAGCTCGGCGAATTGTGCCCGATAATCTTCTGCTTCTGTCAGTTGCTAAGGCGTGTGCTGCTCTTGGTGATGTTAGAAATGCTAAGGAGCTTCACGATGATGCAATTTAATTCGGGTTTCATTCGGATGTCTCTTTGGGCAATGCAATGGTCGATATATTTGGAAAATGTAAATATGTTGATGGGGCAAGACGGGTTTTTGATGCCATGGGGGTGAAAGATGTGGTGTCTTGGACCACTTTGTGTTCTTGTTATGTTAACTGCGGGGTGCCTAGACAAGGTTTAGACGCATTTCACGAGATGGGGTTGAATGCAGTGAGACCCAATGTAGTAACAGTTTCTTCAAACAGTTGAAAGCTGGATCTCATCCCTGAAAGTCACGAGAGCACTTCTGAACTTGTAACTCTCAAATTCCTACCTTTATTTACAGTCATTTCTGCAGTTCTGACATGCAACTCACACTTCAGTGAAATATTGTTTTGTTGTTTAACACGTTGATAAATGCATGTGAGGACAGCAGAACTATTTGCATAGGGTGAGAAAAAGGTGTTTCAGGGTATACACAATTAAGCTTGGAAAAATAGCACGAAAACTAGTGTGTAAAATACCTTATGTGGCCTATTAAAGACCAGAGTTCCTTTGTACTCAACCCATCCATCTCCATCCTTTGCTTGGTCACATTGACAGCAATCCTAATTGCACAACGGATCCGATACATCAGATGCATACAGCAATGATGCGAAAAAAAAATGAGAAAAGTACCATATTTGACACTGAAATTAGTTAAAAAGAACGGTAAAATCAGACCTGACACCATCTAGCCTTGGCCTTGCTTCTGTTTGTGCATACCCATATATGCGAATTTCCACACTTGGTGCACTGTATACGTCTCGACTCTTCAGAAAAATAATCTGGACCATCCTGCTTATACACAATTAAATAGGGGTTATATAAAAAAGCAGTAAATTGACTCAGGAAAATAACCCTGTGAAATACAGATTTATCATCGGGAAATAAGATGCGGAGTACAATGCAGACTGCTATAAAAAACAAAGATAGCTTCTTCTACATTGCATAATAATTGATGTAAATTGGAAATTATGCACCATACAAAATTTAATTAATATATTTTGAATTCACAATTACTAAGACAATATAGAAATATGGATTAATCTCAGTTTATTACCTTTGGTTTTCAACATTTGGTACATCAAGTTTTTTTTTTATCCCAGAATGGTACTTGAAGTCATAAATTTGGACCACTTTCATACATCCGTTAATGTTGCTGTTAAATCAGCTGTTAACTGATGACGTAACGTCTACATGAATAATGATTGGACGTCACGTGTCAATATGGGTCAACGTAAATATTTAAAAAAAAAAAGTTAAAATATATGGGCAACCCAACACTCCCTCCCTTCTCTCATGCGCCCACCCAACCCTCCCTTCTCTCCTCTGCGCCCACCCAACCCTCTTTGATCCCCCGCACATCCAACCTTCCCCCTCCCTCTTCGATTCCACTCTTCTCTCCCCTGATCCTTCCATACCCAACCCACCTCTCCCTCACCACCATACCCCAACCCCACCCATTTGACGATCGATGGTCAACAAAACCCAGATTTATTGCCAGAGAGTCACACCTACCAGATTTGACGGCGATGGAGAACAAAAACCTAGCGGACGATGGTGGGGAGCACAAACCCAATGGCCAAACCGATTTTTTAATCTTTTCAAATTTTCTTTCGATTTTTGCGTTGAACATGGCCTCTGTTCTGCCATCTGTTATGCAAGATTTGGTCTGATTTGGATTTTTTTCTACATTTGTTGTGGATTCGGATCCCAGGTGCCAAATAGGGACAAATAAAGTGAAAAGGGTTGGGTGGATGTGAAAAGGGAGTACAAGAGTATTTATCAAATGTAGCCAAAAATTCACATTTAATGTCCAAAATGTCATTTTTTCTAAAATCTTTCAAATATATCCAAAATTCCACTTAAATAGACACAAATACTCTTAAATTTAACAACTAAATAAATTAAAAGCATTTTAGCCAAAAATGATTTGTGACATTGACATAACTCCTCAATCTGGTCCTTAAATAATTAATGATAATCAATAGTAGTGTTCTTGAATTTATCTATTGTGAATCATTTTAGTCTTTCCTGAAATTTGTCCATCGTGATTATTTTAGTTTTTTCGTGAAAAATCTGTCAATTGCTCTGTTAGTATGATGATGTGGCGCCACGTGGGTCTCACAAATACAATCATATAACGATATGTGGTTTAAATTTAAAAACTATTTTTATATTTAAAACTAAAAATGGTATTAGTAAGGAAAAAGGCGTTGAAGGCATGATTGAAATTCTGCTGCTCCCACTTGCGGTAACCGTGGCTGTGCTCAATGTCGATGATGAAGGGGTCGAAGGGGATAGGGTTATGGTGGTGGAGTGTAGAAGCGAAGGTGAAGTTGGACAGGAGCTTGAGGCGACAGTAGCTAAAAAACTTTTAATTTATTTAATTGTTACATTTGAGGGTATGTGTCCATTTAGGTGAAATTTTGGATATATTTAAAAGTTTTTATAAAAAGTGACATTTTGAAACTAAGAGTTAATTTTGGTTATATTTAATAAATACTCGGAGTACATATTTAATAAATACTTGGAATACAGCGTTGCCCAGATTTTTTAATTTTAATTTTTTTAGTTTTGAATATCTACATGGGCCCATATTGACACGTGATGTTTAGTCATTGTCTATGTGGGCGACACATCACCAGTTAACAGATAATTAAACAGCAACCTTAACAAATGTATGAAAGTGTCCCAAAATTATAACTTTAGGTATTACTCTAGGATGAAAAAAACTTGATGTAACAAATGTTGAAAACCAAGAAACTTCAGGGTAGTAAACTGAGATTAACGCTAAAAATATTATAACTGCTCTCGTATCTATTGTTATTGATGACCACCATCAAAATGACAATCAGATAAATCTCAGGAATGTGCATGACACCACAACAACAACAACAATGCGCTCGATTCTGTGTCATGTCATCCGTTAGATCCAAGTACTCTAAGTCTTTTCTTAGAGTCTCTTCCAAAGTTTTCCTAGGTCTTCCTCTATCCCTTCAGCCCTGGACCTCTGTCTCGTAGTCGCATCTTCTAACCGGAGCGTCAGTAGGCCTTCTTTGCACATGTCCAAATCACCGTAACCAATTTTCTCTCATCTTTCCTTCAATTTCGGCTACTCCTACTTTACCTTGGATATCCTCATTCCTAATCTTATCATTTCTCATGTGCCCTCACATCCAACGAAGTATCCTCATCTCCGCTACATCCATTTTATGATACAGCATCGTTGGCCTTATTACCGTCCTGTAAAATTTTCCCTTAAGCTTCAATGGCATACGGCGATCACACAACACACCGGATGCACTCTTCCACTTCATCCATCTAGCTTGTATTCTATGGTTGAGGTCTCCATCTAATTCTTCGTTCTTTTGCAAGATAGATCCTAGGTAGCGAAAGCGATCGCTCGTTGGTACTTCCTGATCTCCGATCTTCACCCCTAACTCATTTTGGCCTCCTTTTATACTGAACTTGCACTCTATATATTCTATCTTTGATCAGCTTAGGCAAAGATCTTTAGATTCCAACACTTCTCTCCAATGGTTAAGCTTCGCATTTACCCCTTCCTAAGTTTCATCTATCAACACTATATCATCTGCGAAAAGTATACACCAAGGAATATCATCTTGAATATGTCCCGTTAATTCATCCATTACCAATGCAAAAAGGTAAGGACTTAAGGATAAGCCTTGATGTAACCTTACAGACTTACAATTATGGGGAAGCTTTCGGTTTGTCCTTCATAAGTTCTTACGGCAGTCTTTGCTCCATCATACATATGTTTTATAACTTGGATATATGCTACTAGTACTCCTTTCTTCTCTAAAATCCTCCAAAGAATGTCTATTGGGACCCTATCATACGCTTTCTCCAAATCTATAAAGACCATGTGTAAATCCTTTGTCCTATCTCTATATCTTTCCATCAATCTTCGTAAGAGATAGATTGCCTCCGTTGTTGAGTGCCCTGACATGAACCCGAATTGGTTGTCCGAAACCGGTGTCTCTTGCCTCAATCTATGCTCAATGACTCTCTCCTAAAGCTTCATTGTATGACTCATTAGCTTAATACCCCTATGGTTCATGCAAGGAATGTGCATGACACCAAACAACTAAATCTAATCAAATAACATAGCTTACCTGATGTGAAGTACCATAGGACTTCTTGCACACACTCTTAGTCTTGGATTCTTCCTTCCGCAACTGCTCATCATAGTCTCCCTTCTTTGTGGAATCAGAGAGAACCTAAAAATGCGTCATTGTGACAGGCACATACAGAATCACAATGAAGACATTATTTAGGTCTTATAATTCTCATTTCATACATGCAATGATTACTGTACAACTCGAATAACAAGTGTGTATAATTACCTCATATGCACGTTGAACTCTTTTAACCGCTTCACTTGCTAATGCACTTCCCATATTTTTATCAGGATGCACGAGCATGGCCTATACAAGAGATATCACGCACAATATAAATCAACTGCACATCAGATTCTTCAAAACTGTATTCAGCTACTAATGCTCCCACTTCTAAGTCAAATAGTAAAAGCACAATAAAGTACTTCCTCTACTTCACATAAACAATTTCACAATTCATACTTAGAATAAGGAGGAAAAAGAGAAATCTCCCATTGATGAAACAGAAGAAAGGAAAGGTAATATCCACCTTCTTCCGGTGTTCTTTTTTCAATATTGCTGCATCAATTTATAACAGTTGAAGTAGCTGGCGTGCTAGATGAGTTACATGAGTGCAGCTTTTCAGGTTCATCAGTAGGAATAGAGTATTCACATTCCCCAGAAAAATCATCCTCCACAATTGTTTCTGATTGCTTTTGCTCTTCAAAGTGTGTGCTTTCACTCACTTTATCACACCATTGGAGCATAATTTATTGCATCATTACAGAAAAATGCGAGTTTTATTGAGAGAACTGCACCATGCCATCCAACTTGAGCTTTGACACAATAAATAGAATAAACAGTTGCCATCAAGACCAGCAACCGGCATGATTTAGGGAGAGCAAATAACCTGCATTTGTAATAGAGTTTTTAGTATTTTCAACATCCATAGAAAAGCCACTGTATATCAGAATGCTTGTTCACCAAGCAATACATCATAATCAAATGGCCAAAATATGTGTAAAAGAAGTTGTACTTGCGTTCGTTATTGGAAATAAAGAAATAAATAGTAAGAGTAGAAAAAGAGGCAAAAGCTAAGGAGTTGCTCAGCAACGTTGGGCTGTTGGAGGTTCGAAACCACAACTACGAGTATGAGTAGAGGTGCTAAATCAGCTCATGTACAGAGTCATCAACAGCCACCACCTCAGAGCTCTCAGGTTGGGGCATGTGTAGAGGTGGTAAATCCTGGGCTGGAGGAAGAGGTTGAAAGACTTAAAAGAGATAAGAACACTCTTATGCAGGAACTTGTTAGGCTGAGGCAGCAACAGCAATCAACAGATAATCAGTTGCATAAAGTTGGGCAACGTAGGAATGGAGCAGCAGCAAATGATGTCATTTCTTGCAAAGGCTATGCAGAGTCCCGAATTTTTATCACAGCTTGCACAGCATCAGAATGATAATAGGGGCATCACTGAAATTTTGGTTGGGAACCTTGGCAGCAAAGTTCTTGATGAACAAATGGTGAAGTACCAGCCTTCAATGAATGAAGCAGCAAAAGCAATGCTGCGGCAGATCTTGAAGATGAATACATCTCCAAAGCTGGAACCATCATTGATCAATCCTGATGCTTTCCTAATTGATAATGTTCCTTCCAATGCAACAGATGGTAGGAACACCTCTAGTCGGAACTTAGGGGTGACCCTTTCAGAGGTTCCACCAATTTCTGCAGAGTGTCATATGCCTGAAGAGTCTAGATTTCCTGTCAGTTGTCATTCTACAGCCATTTCTGAGATCCAGTCTTCCCCTTACGCTGTTTCCAACTCTGTTAAAGAAACTCAAGTTTTGGAAGAGAACATGCATAATTTTCAACAAGATACAGTTATCCCTGAACCAACTTGAATGCAAGGTATTGTTTTAGAAAGCAATGTGGAAATCCCCAATGCAAACTTCATCAGCTCTGAGACTGGGAATGCAGGATACATGGGCATGTCAGCAAGTTTGCAGGTTTGGATGCAAATGCCTTGCCAGATGGGGTCTCTAGCCTTCCAAGCATTAACGATATCTTCTGGGAACAATTTCTCACAGCAAGCCCACCGCCTGGTGACACCGATGAAATTAGTTTGAGTTCTGATGATGGAGTGGCTGTGAATCAGGATTTGCAGTTGGGGAAGGAGAATGAACGGGAAAAGAGTCAACATATGAATCACATCACTGAACAAATGCAGTTCCTTGCATCGGGGAGCAGAACTGATTGATCTCGTCTTTCGAATTGTATAGACATGTTTCTTGTTTATCAAGAGGTAAATTTACAATCCACCATTTAGCGGTTAAAAGATTGTGAATAGTTACCGTCCCTCAATATCAACCTTACCAAAGGCAGTCAACTACTCACGGTTGATCTGAAAGATGAAAACGTGTGTGGCTTTGCATGGATAACTTTTAGCTTTACAACTTATCTCTTCACATATGCATCACTATATGCAATAATAGCTGTATTACTTACTCCTTAACACAGAGAAACTAGCTTAAATAGTAACATTGGTTTCCAATTTGTGCGAGCGATGATGTGCAATGCTTCTGATGCTACTATTTTCAAATCCCAGTCTAGTGAGGATTCTTCTTTTTTCGAGCTCCGACCGAACATCTGTTGCCTTTTATCCTTGGAACTGTCCTTCACTCGATCTGTTACCAATTCAATTATGCTGCAGGAATATTAATCTTGAGTTTCCAATTTTGCAATTTGTATGATGTTTGCACAGGTTGATGTTGTGCCCTGATGAGCAGGAAAATCTCGTATTCAAAAGACTACTGACCACCTAGGATCCAAGTTTAAGGAACTCTTATCCGCCGTGTTATATCTGGATTACTGTTATTTCTTGTTGCATTTTTGTCCGGGACGTTTCTAATAAGCGGCCTATATATCCTGTTTCGGGTCAGAAGTAAATAAGGTTGGCTGGTTGTTACTAATTAGGCATGGAGTTTTTCTTCTTGTTTATTTGCAGACGTGTATGTTATGTGCCTCTTATGATCGGGGAGAAACTTTTCGGTGTGCTGGGAACTTGGTCCAGTGCATCAAGTGTCATGATACAAAACTGTATGAAAATTGAGCTTAATGCTAATGGCATGTTGAATCAAAGTAAAATGTTGGATCCTGATTACGGATCGTTCATGACTTACTAATCATAGAGGAATTAAAACCCAAAATTTGTCGCAAAAATTGTGGAAATATATGTCCACATGCTTTAGCTAATAGTGAGGAAGACTTGAGAATAGTTGTGTTGTTGTTGATATGTGAGGTTTTTCAAAAGACAATCATTTCATTTTGTAAACCTTCATGGACATGTTCTATATAAAAAGCACTTTGTGTGTGATCACAATACAAAAGAAAAGAAGTGAAAGCAATAATATCAGTATCCCTCCCTTCCTCTCTTTACCTGCAATCTTTTTGTGTTATAGTTACGAAATTAAATAGTGTGATATTTTAAACCTGCTTCGCTCATTTCCCTAACAAAGGTTGTCTCTCTAACTTTTGCATATTTATAACAAAATTAAGAATTTTAACTTTTGATTTTGGAGGAATTTTACTTTTGAAGCAAGGTGGTACTTTGATTTCTGGAGAAGCTTGTCATCGAGAATTCATTATTTTACTTGCGCACTTTTAAAAGAGAAAATTAGATTCCCCACATCTCTTTCGCAGGTTTTAGACTGCATTCATTTTAAAGATTTGATCAAAGTGTTTTGCCCTGTAGACACGTCAGTAATTTTAATTTATTTAAATTACATGTTATTTTTGTGTTTTTCTAAAATAAAAATAGTATATATCTAAACTATCTTTATAGTTATTGGGTAATTGTATGTATCCTTGCCTGGTGGTTTTTTATTTATTAATTATTCGCAATAATTGAATTCAATTAATCACCAAAATAATATATGTTTAAATATGTCAGTCAAAATTAAAATTCTTTTATTTTTAATAATGATGGACGTCTTGATTTTTTTTTTTTTTATCAAAACATTTTTTTCGTTTTTAATCTATATCTTGGTCGGGTATATATAATATATGTATGATTATGATTTAGCACTTACTATTGATGGGTACATTTAACTTTAGTTTTGATATGTATGATTTAGTAAATAACCTTTTTTTTTTTTTTTTTTTCTAAAGACTTCGTAAATAACAGGGATTGTTGCATTTCTGTTGGGTTTTGGTACATTTGATTTTATAAATATTCTTTAAAGCAATTTTTTATATATTGTTGATTGGTATATATATTTTATGTCAATCATATTTTTATTATGTATTTATAAAAAAAATATCGATTACCAAATGAAGATGTACCATTGCCGAATGAAAGCTATCGAAGACAAACTAAATCATATCAATGTTAAATTAAAATATATTGATGCCAAATGAAGAAGTACCAATGCGAAATGAAACGGCCCAAGCATAACCCGAATTGTGAGTTTAAGCTACCTCTAAGTGCTCTGTTTGGTTCGCAAGAAAACGTAGGAAAATATTCACTCTTTGATTGTCTCAAGAGTGAAAATCCAATGCACAACTAGATTTCTCTTGATTCAACTCACCATAAGAATCCATTGCTAACATTGAGCTAAGGAACAATTTTAGGTTTTGATGATATCAACATTGTGGATAGAGCAAAACAAATATTTAGCATGTAATGATAATTATAACACACCGACAATCTATAATTATTGTAGACAGCATCGATAATTATAACTACATCAATAATCTATAGCTATTGTCGACAACATCGTGGACATATAGACAATATACTCACATTAGTATCAATAATGTCTAAACAATATATTAGTACCATATGATATTAGCCAAATATGGCAATTCTTTAAAATTAATAAATAATAAACACAACTTTAGATATAACTTCAATTTTCTTCAACAACCTAACAACCCCAAATCAATTCTTTGTTATGCTTTAGGAACTGCTAAACTTGTAATCACAAATATTTTTCTTGCAGAGTTATAATTGCATGTCTCATTGTTTGCCAACAAAGACTATAAGCTTCATGTCAACCTTCCGAACACGTTTTGTGATGGTAGATTGAAGGACTAAGCACTTCAATGATGATCTACCGAGCTTCTATCATCGTAATGCTGAAAGTATTCTCTGAACATGGAAGCGTCCTTGTTGGTGATTCATGGACGCTTCGTTCAGTGTAAAAACCAGGCTGCTTTGGAGGCGGCAAGACATCACCACTGCTCAACATCAGAACCACAGATGACATGCTTGGTCTATCCTCAGGTACTCTTTGCACACATAACAGGCCCACATGAAGACACCTTATCATTTCAGATATGTTGCATGAATCACAAAACGTCTTATCGATCAATTCTAGTGGTTTATCTTGAATCCATAGTATCCATGCCTTCAAACAAATTGAAACATGTATGATATGTTAGTGTGCTAATATGTAAGAGGGGTTTTGCTGCAGACTTCTATACTGTTAAATGCATGTCATTAGAAGACCGTGCTTCGAAGAGCACCGTCTAATTCACTCTTCTTTTTAAAGTAAAATATCATCACCTCGTTTGTTATACTTACATGTCCAAGAAGGTTGTGGTCGTGATCTGGATGACGAAATCCCCTATTCTTCTTCCTGCTCAACATCTCGAGCAATATGACTCCCAAGCTAAACACATCAGATTTCATCGAGAAAGTGCCATCTGTTGCATATTCTGGAGACATATAACCACTGCCAGATCATAATATGTAGTGACCAGTGAGAGAGAATTTCAAAAGCAGAACAATAAAATTATAAACCACAAAACAAGTCTAAGAATGCTTACTAGGTTCCAACCACTCTATTTGTATTGGCCTGACTTTGGTCACCGCCGAATGTTTTAGCCAGGCCGAAGTCTGAAATCTTCGGGTTCATATTATTATCTAACAGAATATTACTACATTTAAGATCTCGATGTATAATCCTTAATCTAGAGTCTTGGTGAAGATAAAGAAGCCCTCGAGCAACTCCACTAATAATGTGGAAGCACTTAGGCCAGTCGAGCAATTTTTTTCCCTCCTGATCTGAAGAAACTTTAAGCCTGTTATTTAAATGCCACATTGAATCCTAGTATAATAAGGTTGAAAATGAAGGATCGTACCAAAAATATAGAAGTCCAAGCTTTTGTTGGGCATGAATTCATATATTAGAATCTTTTCGTCTTTTTGAATGCAACAACCGAGAAGTTTAACAAGATTGCGATGCTGAAGTTTGGCTATGAGTATAACTTCTGTTTTGAACTCTCTCATTCCTTGTCCGGAATTCTTTGAAAGCCTCTTTACTGCAATTTCTTTTCCTCCTATTAGTGTACCCTATGGACCATCATATCGAAAAGACTTAAATTTTGTATAGCAATTTAGCTAATTTTGATTGCATGAATTTATGTTACCTTGTACACAGGTCCAAAGCCACCTTCTCCCAGCCTGTTGCGGCTTGAAAAGTTGTCAGTGGCTTTAGCTATGGTGGTCAAGTCAAACAGTGGTAACTCCATCTCTTCCCCGTCTTCTCCGAGGTACTCGTCACTGCAATCCTTTCTTCTGTGTCCTGAAATAGTAGGAGATCTCTTCAGCATGGATAAAAAGATGCGAACAGTCGAAATTAAATTCTACCTTATCTAATGCATTTTTAATGTGTCTGAAAATGGTTACCTTCATTTCTGAGTTTCTTCTTCTGTATGTACAATATTATTCCACCTATTAGCAGTCCCATGAGAAAAACTGCAGAGCTGAGGAGAATTGCTAGTAGCTGTCTCTTGTTGAAATTGCTCTTTTTCTTAACATGATCTGAAATATCCGTATAAAACAAACTTTTCATGTGATCTCGTAGTGTTGCAGTAACTGTGGTTCTGACACTAACTTATTTAAACCCTACTTTGCATAATTGCAGATAAAGGTCTAAGACGTACCTAGTTCTGAAGCTGCCGCCCGTATATAAAGGTCTTGACCACCGCCGGGAGTGAATTCTTTTATGTCGATGAGGTTACCAAACCAAAGCACGCAGCCACTTCCTCCCTCCCTGATGTCTAGATTTGCATACGCCGTGCATGAGCAGTTTCCCAAACATAATCCATTGCATTCACTAAGGCTCATTCTTTTATCAAACCATGAGGAAGATGTGTCTGGCAATTTAATCCCACTATACTTTAAGAAGCCATCTCCAACCCTGCAGGCCAACGGAGTCCTTCGAACACATCCATCAGACCAATATCCCGAATTCCAATCTTTCAAAGATTTTGGTACAAATCCCTTCAAGCATGCACATAATGGGGAGCTACTATTGATACTGCAACTAGAAAATGGACCACACAAGGCATAATTTTCACACCGATCTGCTAGGAATGAAAAGGCAAGTTCCCAACTCTGTGTTTGGTACACCCATGTGAACTTCTCAGCGACTCCTAATGGGTTCAATACATATCTCGAGAACACTGACATGTTCCGGAGCCTGTAATCAAAATAGACCTCATCCTTGTTCATCACAAATTCAGACCCAGATATTGGATTTGGTTCTGTGACACCATATCCGTATCCTGTCAAATAAAGGCCATTCCATGACCCTCCTCTGGCTTGTATCTTAGCTCCTTTCATAATAAAAAATTGTGGTAAGCCACGCTGATCTATTCGTCCGGAAAACTCTCCCGGAGCAGGATCTTCTGTGCTCTTCCAAGACGATATATACCTCTCTATACCGGTAACCAAGTCCCAACCAATCTTCATTTCCGGTAGGAATGTGTCACAAGGATAATCAAAACTCTGCCACAAGAAGTTATCCGGGTTAGTTTCTTTCCCATCTTGCACCACAAGATTTCCAGAATCCAATAGTTGCGATACTGGATTCCCCGCGATTCTTGATGAATTCGATGACCACACAATGCTGTTTGAGCTATTCAGGAGGACTAGAACTCCTTGCTCCGTGAGCTTCAAAAGTCCTGAAGAATCACCAAGTGGTGTTCCTCTGTTGGCTACCCACACAACTGCATCAGCAGAAACAGTGTACCATATTCCCAAGTAACGGCTTTTCGATTTACCAGGGCTGAAGAATCCCAGTTCATAGCTTCCACCTACTGAAACCAGAGTTTCGCCATCTCTTATATATCCACTCGGAGTGATTGTGCCCAGTGCTGTTGCAGCTGAGATTCTTAGAAGGGAGAATGAGAAGAACAAGCACGCAAAAAAGCTTCTCAAGGCTTGCATCGTTGTTCTGAGACTGTATACTTTATCCAAAGAAATTAATATAGAAATTATGCAGAGAAGATGGACTGTTGGCCCAAAGAAAAATCAAAGTAAATTAGAAGACTTGGGTTTCTTAATTGACCCGACAACTTTGGTTCGGAAAGAAAGTTTTGGAGTACTGACAATCAAACTTTACTAAGTTGAAAGCTGGTGACAACACTGATCACAAGGGCGGAGACAAGTACAAGGCTCCCCTAGAAATTCATATGACGAATACCTCTCTCCCAGCTGTCATGAAACAATAATTCACTACGGAAATCATAAAATGGACATGCTCATAAATTATTGTAACCGTTGAACAATGTATTTGTACACATCAAACTTTTACGTGTCAAAATTCGATGACTTTTTGAAATTCAAACCATAGGGTTATGCAAAAGATCATTTGACATCATCTTGTTTTCAGTTTATTTGGGGAGGTTACGTGTTCAAATCTTTAATAATGAATGTTAGCAATCTTCTTATTTGAATTTTTATTCTACATTACTGACTTTCTTTTTTTTTTTTTTTTTTTTTTTTTGAACACCAAAAACCATATCATAAAAGGCCTACAGAGAGGCAAACATACATACAATAAACAGGCAGCGACAATGGGAAAACCACAAAGACCCCTCCACCAAGTAGAGGTGTCACCCCTGGCACCACCAATTCAAGTTAATGAGGACAAGGTAGTCCGTCATTATTCAATACAAAGACCAACGAAGATGGGGGCCTAACGACCCAAACGACATCACTCATCTCCGTAAAACCACTCGATGCAATCTTGTGAGCCACGCCATTTGCAGAACGGGGCACCCAAGACCATCGACAATCAAAGAACTTCCCCCCCAATTGTTTAACCCGAGCCAGCATCGGGAATGCCTCCCAACTACCCCTAGACAGCGAACTAGTTAAACAATTAATCGCTTCAAGGGAGTCCGACTCAAGAATTACATACCTTACTCCCAACTCGTCACCAAGTTGGCACCCGTACAGCAACGCATAAGCCTCCGCTGCAGCAGCAGAAGGAGCAGATATAGCATACCGCGCTGCAGCCACGAATTTTCTTTCCATGTCCCGCGCAATCAAACCCACAAATCCCATCTTTGAGACCTTGGACCAACTAGCATCCACATTAATCTTCACAAAAGGAGAGGCCGGAGCACACCACCGCGCCACCTGGGTACCCCTTTTCCCGTCACCCCTTCCCCTAACCCCAGCCATTGCCTTAGCACCAAGAAACGAGCTCATAGCCGCAGAAACATCAGCCAATACTTTTAAAGGGTTAACAGACATCCCTTTGAAGACAAAATCACAACGAGCTTTCCAAATACACCAACAGGTACAAACAATATACGATTGTCTCCACGTTGTATCTCCAAAGTTGCATAAAGTCGAAGAGAATACCTTCTGAATCCATTCCAGCCAAGACGGGAGAGAAAGACGATCCAGTTTATACCCCAAAGCCCCACCAAACCAAATTGGCTCAACCCAAGAGCAAGCAAGGAAAATGTGCTCAATGGTTTCATCATGGCAGCAGCAAATAGGACACGTAGAGTTCAGAGAGGACCGTCGTCGGTACAAGGCTTCCCGAGTAGGAAGACAATTATGCATCGTAAGCCACATGAAATGTCGCAACTTGGGGGGCACCTCCAGCTTCCAAATCCCCTTCCAAAACGCCTTGGGAACCCCACGAACAGAAGGCCGACGCTTGTCCCGCCTAGCCAGTGATCTACCTTGCAGCCATCTATAACCCGACTTGACCGAATAAGTACCGTTCTTACTCACATCCCAGATAAGCCTATCATTGCGACTTAGATCCCCCAAAGGTGTCTCCTCAATAGCCTTCAAAGCCTCCCCCGATATGAAAGGTTGTAAAAAGCTAAGATTCCACCGCCCCAACTCCGGACAGATAAGCGCACTGACCCTTAAACTGGGAGTAACCGCAACCTGGCCAACCGGCACCGGATGACCAAGGGGCAATGAAGGAAGCCACCTATCCTGCCACACCCTCACCTCCTGACCGCCCAAAATCTGCCAATGGGAACCCTCCTTGATCACGTCCCTGCCACAGATGAGGCTGGTCCATGCCCAAGAAGCCCGACCACCTTTCTTCGCATCCCATATCGAGCAATGGGGAAAATACCGGGCTTTCATCACCCTAGCCCACAGCGAGTCCGGTTCCGTGATTAAACGCCAACATTGTTTAGCAAGCAGAGCATCATTAAATTCCATAAAGTTTCTGAAGCCTAAACCACCCAAGTCTTTTGGCAAACCCAAAACCTCTTTAGAGACCCAATGAATCTTTTGGGCTCCTTCCTTGCAACCCCACCAAAATCCAGCCACTAACGCATCCAATTCCTGACAAACGACGGCAGGGAATTTGAAAATGCACATTGGGTACGCCGGAATAGCTTGGATAACAGCCTTAATTAAAACCTCTTTACCGGCACGGGATAGAGTACTTTGTTTCCACCCTTGAAGTTTTTCCATTACTCTTCCTTTCACATAAGCAAGCCCACGCTTTTTCGACCGACCCCAAATAGCAGGGACCCCCAAATAAGTCCCCGGATTGCTAACCACCGTCATACCCAGGGCATTCCCCATCTGATCTGCATTCACTTTCGGAACATTTGCCCCAAAGAAAACACTGGATTTCTCCAAATTAACCTTCTGCCCAGACGCCACACAAAATTTGTCCAGCATATGTTTCAAATTCCTGCAGTTTTTCACATCTGCCCGTAGAAACAGAAGGGTATCATCCGCAAAGAAAAGGTGAGAAATTACGGGTCCGGATCCACCAATCTTAACACCCTCCAATCTACCTTGGTCCACCGCACCCTGAATCAGTTTTGAAAGAACTTCCCCCACCAAAATAAATAAATAAGGAGAAAGAGGATCCCCCTGACGGAGACCCCGCGAGGGAGCAAAAGACTCACCAGCCTGCCCATTTAGAAGAACAGCGAAACTCACCGACGAAATACATCCAATAATTAGCGATCTCCAACTACTACTGAACCCCATTCTTTCCATTACCGCATCCAAAAAGTCCCATTCAACCCTATCATACGCCTTCTGCATATCCAGTTTAATCCCCATTTCAAATCTGTTCCTGACTTTCCTTCCCTTCAGATAATGAAACATCTCATGGGCTATGCCAATGCAATCCTGAATTTGTCTACCCGCCACAAAAGCATTCTGAGATGGAGATATGATTTCAGGCAATAATACCTTCAACCGGTTAGCAAGAATCTTTGACAGTATTTTGTACGAATAGTTACAAAGGCTGATAGGCCTGAACTGCGACACAAATTCCGGATTAGGGACTTTGGGAATCAGAACTATGTTAGTCTGATTTATCAATCTCGAACCCTCGACGTCCTGAAGCAACTCTCTGACCAGAGCCGAAACATCTTCCTTCACAATCTCCCAGTATGTCTGATAGAAGATCCCCTGGAAACCATCGGGGCCGGGAGCCTTAAGACCTCCCATATTCCCAGCAGCCTCCTTTATCTCCTCCTCCGTAACCAGTGCAGTTAGCGCCTCATTCATTTCTGTCGAGACCGAGGGATTAATGCAATCTAGCAGTGACCCCCAATTACGATCCCCTGCCGAGCTAAAAACTGAAGAGAAATGATTATCCACTAAATGGCGTACCTGAGACGGATTTTCCACCCAGTTTCCATTTTCCGCCCTAAGCTTCACAATCTTATTTCTCCTACGCCTCTGAAGGGTTGAAGAGTGAAAAAACTGGGTGTTTGCATCCCCCTCCCTCAACCATTTTACCCTCGATCGCTGGCACCAATAACTCTCCTCTTGGAGTCTTAACTCATCAATCTGCCGAGATATCTCCCTTATCATTTCATAGTTTGGACCCCAGTCTCGCTGGAGTGAATCTAACTGTGAAAGAAGATCATGGATCCTGCTTCCCCTCCCCTTAAATTTGGTACGATTCCACCTGCTCAAACGATATCGACATTCGTTTAAAGATCTCACCCACCTATTCACAGGGCTACCATGATGCCGCTGGTCCCAGCACATTTCCACCGTTTTCTTGCACTCTTCCTCCGAGACCCAAAACGCCTCAAACCTGAACATCTTTCTTCCTTTCTGCCCATCAGATATAGAACTAAGAACAATTGGGCAGTGATCCGAGGCTAAAACCGTTTCATGCATAACATGGGAGTTCGGCCAGAGTTGCTGCCACTTTTCATTCGCCATGACCCTGTCTAATCGCTCCTCCACCCAATCCCCTTTTCTCAGCCCTCTCCACGTGAATGTTGGTCCATTGAACCCCAAGTCCATCAACTGAGAGGAAGACAAAAACTCTTCTAAGAATCTTGGTCTGTTGTACAAGACCTCAACTCCTCCAGACTTCTCATAATCCCACAGGAATTCATTGAAATCCCCGCCACAAATCCAAGGTATATCTGTGGGAGTAAAATGGTTAACCATCCATTCCCAAAACAGATTTTTCTCCACTCTATACGACGTTCCGTACACACCCGTAATCCGACTCCATTGCGTTTGCCCTTTAATTCTCATCACAGCATCAATAATATGCTTGGACGAAAAGATAATATTAACCTCCAGATTGTCCTCCCACCATAAACTCAATCCTCCAGCCATTCCAATTGGCGAAACATCAAAGCCATGTAAGTAACCCAATCGCCTCCTCACACCTAAAATTCTATGATCTTTCATTTTAGTCTCTGATAAAAAGATCATAGAGGGTCTTTTTTTGCAAATAAGCCCATGGAGAGCCCTGACTGTCGTTGCCGACCCTAGCCCACGACAGTTCCAGAATATATAACTCATGGCTGGCCTGCGGCTGTTGAAGGCCAGCCGCCACCGCCCCGAGCCAACTTGCCCGCCTTCTTTGTCACCAGCCTTCCTTTAACAATATCCGACTCCCCTTCCATTACTTCATGTCCTCTATGCTTCTCACTTTTTTCTTCCTTATCTTCACCCGTCGTATGGACTACTTGTTCCCCCAATAGATCTCCTTCCTTGCAATTTAACCTCCTCCCTGTTTCTACCACCCTTCCTTGGTAATTCTCTTCCGTATCCGGGCCCTTGAATTTCTTCTGTGGAGCTTGAGTTAGCATATTATCCTGTGCATCCCCACTTCTTTTACTACCCCATAATGGTTCATCATCCTGGGCGGACAGAAAGTTATTGCCCCCCTGGACCTCGCCCGACCTTCCTTCACCCACTGTTTTAATGCTCTCCATTTCTGAGCAGGAAGACGTATCCTCTGCCACCCCCCGCATTCTTCTACGCCATTTTTTTTGACCTGTGCCACGACTCTGTGATGCTCCCCCTGACTCCATGGTTTGATTGCACTCCATTCCTTGAGCCTGCAAATTCCGTAAACTACTTTGATTCTGTGCAGCCGTGATGCCTGGTCCGCGCACCGCCCCAGCCTGCCGGCGTTCCCCCCTGCCCACATACTCCACTTTCTTCGCTATCGCCACCTCCCTTACCGGCTGTGCCTTCATCCACTCTCCATACGCCACCTCCCCATCTCCAGACATCTCAACGGAACATTCTGTATTGATATGCCCGATCCGTCCACACCTGTAGCAAAAATCTTGAAGCCGTTCATACCGGAATTCCACCCAGGTTTCCTTATTTGAGTCCCTTCGAATCCAGCATCCCTTAAATAATGGCTTCTCCATATCAACTAAAATTCTGATTCGCACAAATCCACGAGCGTGTCCGGGATCCTCCATCGCTATAAATTTCCCAGCCTCTTTGGTTACACGCTGCACGTTCTCGACAGAGGCTAAGCCCAGCGGAATTCCCCTTATTTGAACCCAAAATGGAACAGCATCCAGCTCCAGCTCCTCCAAAGCGAGCTCCGGAGGCCATTTCACGACAGAGAACACCTTTTTCATTACT
This sequence comes from Pyrus communis, assembly GCF_963583255.1. Lineage (NCBI taxonomy): Eukaryota > Viridiplantae > Streptophyta > Magnoliopsida > Rosales > Rosaceae > Pyrus > Pyrus communis. The sequence continues at coordinate 9,889,540 of NC_084804.1, read as the reverse complement.
GCCCAGGGAACTTGCTCAAGGATTTTTTAGGCTACATTTTCATCTTTGACCGAAATAATAAAGACATTCTCCCTTACCCATTTTATTTCCACCTCACCCAATTCTTTCCACGCCGCTCTGAGAATATTCCTGACTCCCCACTTGTTCAATGGTTTTGGCGTTAGGACTTTCCCAACCAGCTTAACTCCCTGCTCCATGGTTGATAAATCCAGTGTTTGGTTCAATTGAATCACCAGTTCATCCACTCCATTTTTCGCCATCACAAAGGAACAGCACTGCCCCACACGGCCAGCCTGAGACGATGAAGAATGCTTGACTTGCTGGACACAAACTCAGAAACACACAGATAAGCACCCCGAATACTAACTGATTTCTTTCTTCTCCTCCCTGTCACCAAGACTTTCCATCCACTGATCCTGCCCCCTCAAACCCCGACTGACAGAATTAAAACCCCCCAACCCGATTCAAATTACCCACCCCATTACTTCTCGGAGAGAGACACACTAATTAGAGACAAACCACCCCACCCCATTCCCCCTCGAAGAGATATTCACCCTAGTTTGAGAAACCCCACCCCCTTCCCTTCACCCTAATCCCTTACCTCACCCATTCTACTACCTTCCAGTTGACGGAGTCCACCACCCCCCCCAAAACGAACCATAATAGTAGAAACCCCCAAGCTCACAGATTGCACAAAACCAAATTGACAGAGATAACACCCCCAATCAGATCAACACCACAGCCACTGCAACCCTCGTGGAGAACAACACACCAATTTGAAAAGCCCCAAATCCTTTTCGTCACCCTAGGCCCTGTCACCCCACGCCATCCTGTTTTCAGAGCCTCAGTTACCCAAACCCCAAGATCTTGACCTGCACAGTACAAAACACACGATCGAGACTCACCTGTAGCCACACGCCTAGATGCGGAACTCGCGAGAGTCAATCACTCTCACACCGGAGTGAAGAGATGCAGAAGTATCCCTCGGTCAGAACTTAGATGACGCTTTGCTCTTTTGCTCGACGCATCCGCCATCGTTCGCTGTGCTGGATGATCTGCAGAGGTGTTTGGAGAAGAGGATGTTTCCAGGTACGTGCACACCGGAGCTCAAAGGTGCGAGAGCTTCCCTGGATCTCAGCCGTCAGATCAACCTACGACGCCATGCCGATCGGCGTCCGCCAGAATCTCGAAGCCGTGTGGATCCTCTGCTCTTACGATTTATGATGGGTGTCGTGAGAGGAAAACAAGGTTGATGGCGTACAGAGAGGTTCAAGGGGAGTAAAGGCTCTGCAGATCACAGAAACGGGTTCAAAACCGTCAGATCTGAGGACTTAAGGATGGTCTGATCATCGGGAAACCGAATCACACCACGGAATCACTCCGGGGAGAAAGGACTCGCACTCAGGCGGACTCTCACAGAGGAGAGAAAGCTCTCACAGAGGAGAGAAGTTTACTTTTTTACTGACTTTCTTTTTTATCATGCAACGTTGCACCATGATTCAAAGAGTAAATTTTTTAAGTCACTTTTTAATTATCATGCCAACATTATATAACATTGTGCAAAAAATATGAGATGGCAGAGAGTTCATAGAGAGTCTCCTTCGCATTTCTCATCGGCTAAAACTCAACAAACTCTAAGATCGTTTGCACATTTAACAATTATCCACTAAATAAACAAACTAGAATATTTATTAAACATTGAAGTTTTAACAACCTAATAGAAAAATCAAACTATGTTTTATTTGGTGTTGTGAATAATATGTGGATGGCCCATATGAATAGTTTGTTACTATTTATGCACAATATTTTCACTATTCATTTGTGGAAAATTTGTAAAATGAATAGTGTTCTCTTTGCTTATAAAACGAATGAGGATATAGAAGCCAGGGAGGCTTACAGAAGAGGAAGAGAGAAAAGAGAAGAAGAGGAAGAGATAAAAGAGAGGAAGAGGAAAGGGGATAATAAAGAGAGTTATTTTGTATTCTTATTATTCTAAATTATAATGAAAGCACCACTGCTGCTCCGAGGATGTACTCCAGTCACACTGACTGTAGAGGAACCTCGTAAATTTTGTGTCTTGTTTCTTTTATTCCACTGCACACACCATCGATTTTACAACACGTTATTAGCACGAACGTCATAAATTTGGTAAAGCATTACCTACCTCTCACCTTTGCTAGCCAAAATCTCACAGAATAAAAGGTATGTCTGTAACAACCTGTCCCGGGATTTACGAAAGAAAATGGGTTGTATTTTCACTAAGTTTGGGGGATACTTTCCTTTTTAAAATTGTTTTTAAGTCTTAATTGGTGAGCCCAAGGGACCCACCCCCTGTTTTGTTCCCCGGTTCCCTTTCCCTTTCCCTTTCTTTTATTTCTTCTAAAAGTCTCTCTTCTCTCTTTCTTCCTCTGTGATATCTCCATTCCCCTTCTCGGTGCTCTTTTCTCCGACAAGAACGCACACACACACACCCGTGCCCACACCTCATCAACGACGACAGCATCACCATCATCACCACGTTAGCTCTCTCTCCCTCTTCGTCTCTGTGGAACACAGAGAAACTCGGACGAGTTCCTCGTCCTTCCGTTTTGGGTAAGCCTCAAAACACTCCAAATGCTTCTCTTTTGATCCTTATAATTCTGTTATGACCCTGTGGTTGTGTTTTGGACGTCAAACCACGAAGAAACCACCTCGGAGACATTTCCCCAGTTTTCCGGCAAGCACCGCCCTTTTCGAGGAAATTTCTGGCCAAACCACGGCGATTTGGCCGGCGTGCAAGGTATCAATCTCTTCGTCTCGCTGAGTACTACAACTTTCCTTTTTGTTTCACCCAATTTCATTGAGTATTGAAGAAGTTATACTCATTTGAATCTTACCCAGTTTCCGGCGGACACCTGTGGCTTCCAGGCTGTTTTCCGGCCAACTCCGGCCATGATGACGGGAACCAAGGGTATATTTCGATTCCTTACCTTCGGGATTTCAATTTGGTATATTGAATGACATGTTTTGGTTGAGTTTTGAGCTCCACCGGAGCTTGGGAATTCTCCGGCCGAAATTCGGCTTTCTCCTTCCTTGGAATCCGGTGAACCACCAAACCCAAGGCCTTTGGGCCTTTCCTGCCAAGCCCAAAACCCTGGGCAGCCCAACCCAACTCTTTTATTATTTATTTTTGTTTTGTTAATTTAAAGGCCTTTGGGCCATTTCCTTTAGGGTATTCGGCCCGTTAGATCCAAACCCTTTAAGCCCAAACCCGGATCCAACCCAAGTCCAAACCCTTTAACCCAATCCGGATCCAAGCCCAGACCCGTTTGACCTGCTGACCCGGACCCGGTCTGACCGTTGACCCGGTCAATGGTCAGTGTTGACTTTGACTTTGACTGTTCAACGGTCAACGTTGACTTGATGTTGACTTTTTGGGTTTTCGTGCGGGATCCCTCCTAGGCTAATTTCGACGTCCTGAACCCGTTTCCGATGTCCGTTTTCCCAAATTCAGTCGTTTGAGTAGAGTTTGACTAAATGTACCCTTTATGTGCTTAAGGGCGTTTATCTGTGGCGTTTCCTTCTTCGCTAGATGGCGTGACTTTTCGACGGTGAAGTACTGTGAGTGGACCCTTTCTAAAAATGCATGTTTTGATAGTATAAATGCATACATGAAAAACATGATTTGATGATTATGTTTTATGAAACGTTTTACGAGATAACATGCTTACTGAGGCTAGTTTGAATTATTACTATTTTTCCTATAACCCATGTTCTTATAGAATATCTGATGGATGACGATATGATATTTAGAACATGTTTAGAACACCTCTTTATAGTATAGATGATGCATGACTTTATACTATGAAGTTGATTTTCAATATATGTATGTTCACTGGTTTTGTACTTACCTAGTGGTCCTTTCCGCTACGGGACGTAGGGATAGATCCGGTCCGTCCCGGGCGACGGTTTGGTGTTGGCATAGGGCCTGGAGTGTGTTTCCCCTGGCTATTTAGCACAGGGACGGGGAGCTGGCATGGAGCTTGAAGTGTATGGTCCTCTGACTGTCTGCTCAGAGACGGGGAGCTGGCATGGGGCCTGGAGAGTTATATCGGACATTCACTAGTGATTATTATATATACAAGTTATGATTTGAGACATTATACGACATGCTAGGTTTCGGAAAACCTATGTTTATCATTATATTTGTGTTTTCATAAAATCTGGGGGTTAGTACGTTGATAACTGTTTTATTATATATATATATATGGTCCACTCATGTTTGTTTTGCGCCCCTTCAGGACTTAGAATCGAGGCATACAATCTTGACGTCCAGGCACTTCCGCATCGGCATCTTCGAGTCCTAGTGGTGTAGGACCCACTCCTTTGTCCCATTCAATTTTATATTATTTTCTTTTAGTGTTCTAGATTAGAGGTGTGCTCTAAACACGTTCCTTATTTGCATATTCATTATTCTTTTATATTTATAAGTCTTTTTTATCCTTTGTTTTCAGCATTTGCACTCAATAAATGGCTTTCATCACCCTCGGGTGTCGGCCAATACGTGCCTATTCTGGTATTCGGGGAATATCGGGGTCGGGGCTTGTCAATGTCTATTTTTCGTCTCTCCCATTGCGCCAGAAGCGCCCCACCGAATTCAGGTGAGAATTGAAATTTACAACAACCTGTAGTTGTCACGAGATAAGAAAACTCGTACCTGACAACTGGTTTCTAGAGATCCAGAAGAATCTCATCAAACTTGGAAACCCATATCGCGTCATTTTCGACGGATCTCAAGAACTCCTATGAATACTCGGTTATCTGAGATGGTGATGGCAGGACTGACTCCACACATGCCTCCCTCTCTTGTACCTCCATTAACTCCACTATTATCTATGTCCCTATAGGGAAGTTCTTGCTTTGCGATGCCATGTTCTCTGGGCCATGCAAGAACAACACTAGTCTCTGGTAGCCTTATTGGATTGAATTGGTTCTGTGTGACCTCCACAACAACCCAGATGGCCCTGGGTTTGATACTGGTAGAGACAGACAAAGAAGAAAAATGAATGAGGGATTATGGAATGGTGTTTCAGGCACCGTGTGAAAAAGAATTGGAAAAGTGGAATTTTTGGTGTATGATGCTGACACAAAAGGAGAAAATGACAAAGGTTTCTAACGATGTATCCACACCATATAGAAAAGAAAAGAAAAAAAATGAAAAAAGTGTTGTGAATAAGTGGATGTCCACTCAACTATACGTGGAATAATAGTTGTCCTCCACTATTTTATCCTACTACAAAAAGATGTAGATGCTTTGATCATGCTTCTTATAAATACAGAAGAGAGAGGCACAGCAGTGCAGAAAAATGAGAGAAAAGCCAAAAGGCTCACGGCAGAGAGAGGAAGAAGAGATGAGATAATAGAGATTTGTAATCTTATGATTTCAGATTATATATGAAAGCACTACTGTTGCCCCAAGGAAGTACTCTAGTCACACTGACTATAGAGGAACCTCGTAAATTTTGTGTCTTGTTTCTTTTATTCCACTGCACACACCATCAATTTTACAACACGTTAACTGCACGAGAAGCTCTCGTGTCAGTGGAAAGCACAACACCACAAATCCTGTTCACCTCTGTCGCCTGGAATCTTATAGATAAGAAAATCTTTTCATTTCATCTTAAAATATTTGTACTACTGATTTTCCAGAAGCAAATATATATATGTTGTTGTATGACTGTATATCATCCTTTGCAGAAGCAAAAGAGTACAGACTCAAAATTCGTAAAGAATCTGACAAACATATAAACAGCCTCGGAACTCTAACTTTTAGATATCGGATTGAAATACTTTCTTCTTCAAAGTTGTTCGTCCGCCCAATACCTACAACATATCAAATTTTCAGAAAATTCCAACGGTGCGATCATCGCAGATGCCTGAAATACCAAACTAGTTTCCAAATTCCGCAGAAAATTAGACAGGCACCTTATGAGTATCAAAACTCCATTTTGGTACTCAAATCGAAACTATTTCTTCATGAAAGTTGTTTGGTATCCTCTTATTCATATCATACTAAAATTTGAGCTAAATCTAACGGTTTGATCTTCTTATAACTTGTTGACACTCTTGTCTCCTAAACTTATGGGAACCGTTTCGATTTTTTCGAAACTCATCGAGGAGGAACACCAATTGGAACTTATTATTACTACTACTTCCTAAGTAACTAAAAGGACTTAGAGTTGTGAAATGAAAACAAAAATAAAAAGAACGAAACAAAAGAAGTGGCAGACCAAGAAAATGAAAAAGCAAAAAATGAGTATTTAATCATTACATTTTTTTGTTTTGGCATATTTATGTGAATGGTGTTCGATTAAAGCCCATGTCACAAGTTCTATTTATTTAAAGTAATTTATTTACAGTGGGTAGAATTATTACCCTTTGCTTTAAAGCTTTGATGTTTATGTGAATGATGTTGGATTAAAGCCCATATCACAAGTTCTATTTATTTAAAGCAATTTATTTACAGTGGGTGGAATTATTACTCTTTGCTTTAAAGCTTTGATATTTATGTGAATGGTGCTAAATCAAAGCCCTTGTCATAAGCTTTATTTACTTAAAAACAATTTATTTACCATGGTTGGAATTACCGTCTATTGCTTTTATTTATTTATTGTACTTCTTTTTGTTATGATGAGTACATACTGGACCCGAAGTTCCTTGATCAAATCAGAACCTGAAGTTTCTTGATCCTCATCACATAAAATGATTGGACCCAAAGTTCCATCATGCAAAAAGATCAAACATGAAGTCCCTAGATCGCCAAGATCGGACATGAAGTTCCTTGATGAGTGCCTTAAGTTTGAAGAGCCGAAGTGCCACAACATAATTGTACTAAAGGACATAAGAGTCTCAATCCATAGGCTATTAAATAAGGACCAAAAGTTTCTTGATGTATGTAAATGATAATATAATGCATATTTGCTGGAGAGTTTACGTCTCAAAGTCTTGCTGATTGTTGCATATCACTGGGCATTGATGTTGAACGCCATGTTCCTCATGTCCATACCCAAAAATGGTTTAGCAGAAGCATTTATTAAGCGAATGATATTGATAACCCGCGCTCTGCTCATGAAAATGAAATTGCCAAGCTTCTACATGGGTACATGTCATTTTACATGATGCAATATTAATTCGATTGAGACCTGTCGCCAACTATCAATATTTCTCAGTACAACTCGTGTTTGGGAACCAACCAAACATTACTCATTTACGAGTTTTTTGTTGTGTTATACATGTGCCTGTTATACTGGCACAACGTACTAAAATAAGGCATCAATACAAACTGGGAATTTATTTTGAATTTCATTCACCATCTATCATTCAACATTTGGAACCTTGATTGAGGATATGTTTACCGCGTGGTTTGCGGACTATCATTTTGATAAGACAATTTTCCCGCCATTAGGGGGAGAAAATAATTTCGTTCCAGAAGAACGATGAGAAAATATCATTCTAGAAGAATGATGAGAAAAGACTGTTCTAGAAGAACGAAGAGAATTTGTCTTATTTTGATTCATGAAGCAATCAATATAAAAATGAAGTGAAAATAATTGAATGATGCAACGATATGCAAATCAAATGCCAGATGCAATGAAAGTGATGAAATCACATATACTTGCTGCAAATGTGCCTATAAGAATTAATGTCCCTGTTAGACAATATAATGAGGCAGTAAATGATTTATCTGTTGCTCGCCTGAAGCATGGCAGACCTTCAGACTCAAAAGGTTTAGTCATTTGAAAGAAGAATATGGCACTACTGAACTATTGCATTCCCGAAGCATAACTGTTGCATGCCAGAAGCATGACAGTCGCTGCATGGATATACGTCCCAGAAAGAACAATCCGCGGACATGGGAATGTTGATGTCTCATGCATGAAGCATGATAGACATATAGGTTCCAATGACTCAACTCCCGGAATTAGAGATTAAAATCCAAGCTCTATAATGCTCAAGAGGAGGTTATGATCCGCATTCTCTAAATTATGACTATCCTGGAAGAGATAGTGTAATGCCTTTGAAGAGGCAATGGATATCCAAAAAGAAATGAAAAGCTTTTATGCATGCGCATGCACATGAGAATATGGGATCATAGATTGATGATAACCAATGGTAATTTTGGTTTCTACAAATAGCTACTAAATTCATCAATGAGCTGTGTTGATATTTAGTCCCGTTCCTTTTCTGTCAATAAAATTATTGGCGAAAATGGAGAAAGGCAATTCCATTACAATTTTGTAAGAACATGGAAAAATGGACCTATATACTTGAATACAATACAATTAGCCAAAGGATGTTGAACCAAGGAGGTTACATTGGGCATTTGTAATATGGTGAAATACACTCACATGATATGACACAAGGTTACTAATTGAAACCTGAAATTATACTCTTGTAAACAAGTTCATATGAATGGAGAATTATATACGAAGGGTTGTGAGTCACCCACATCATATCTCCATAAGTAAATCCCTCAAATATACATAGAAGCAAATTGCTTTGTATAAATTCCAAAGGAAAATGTGTCATGAAGTGTAGAAAATCCGTGAAGGATTCAAATTATTTGAAGTAAGCCCCAAAGGTTAAAACATAAAATATGTACTCAATGGTATAAATTGCCTTAGTGAGTACTTTCATTATGATATTGTTGTAACATACTAAAATCTCTTGCAAGAGTTGATGATATTAAATTGGGACTCCTGAAGAGTCTAGAAAGATTATAAAGTGTTGAGAGAAATATTGTCTCGAATTGCAGATTAAACAATATGCCAACACGAATCTTATCCATGATGTTTATGATATTAAAGAATCATATGGATTGAAGATTATGAGTTAAATACTCAAATGATGTCGACACTAAGAATGATCATTTAACTTTGTGAGGTAAAGATAAATTGATATTTGGTCCAGAAGTACCACATCTTAGTGAAGTATATGCTTTATTGTATTTGGCACAATACATTGAATAAAATAAAGCTTATCTATTAATATCTCCGAGAAATTACAAACATGTACATACACATGAGTTAAAAACAAACAGGATGAAGCCTTCACAAAGGTTGCTCATGTGAAGCCTCAGTACTCGGCAATACCCCAGAAGGGGGAGGCATTGGAGATTGATCATGTGACACCCCAGTACTTGGCAAAAGACCAGAAGAGGAAGGCATCAGTTGCCCTTGGAATCTAGCAACAAACCTCTGGTGATCACTTTGAATATGACTTTTGGATTCCTGTAGCTGGTCAAGATCTCTTTTCATGCTCGTCGAGTAATTATTTACAAGTATGTGTAACACTCTATTCTCGTGCTTGAGCCCTCTGATCTCTTGTTTAATACTTATCACCTCAGCCATCAATGATTCAACTTAGCAAGTTCGAGCAAGTAGGCGTTGGCCCATATTGGATACAGAGCCCGCACATTCAACACTGAGAGCCAAGGAGTCTTGAACGGCCGACTCATCAGACTGTTTTGAAAGGCTTCTGTTATCCTTTGGAGTGAAAAGATTCCTAGCTACCACTGTAGCGATAATGTTATTCTTCATCACATAGTCCCCAACCGTAAGAGGATCATTAGAAGATAAGAATGACGGGCGCCATATATTATCCTGACGCTGCTCGTCTGTATCACTCTTAAAACTCAAATCTAAGCAAATGTTAGATAGGCAAGCCATTTTCAGAAATGATGAAGGAAAAATGAGGTCAAATAAAATCTCCAAAGTGCAAGAAAGGGAAAATTTCTACAGGCAGCAACTTTCTGAGCATACTCTTGAACACAATTGATGTCTCTGTAAAAGAAGAGGCAACATAGCCACTTATTCAGAGATCAAAGAGGCATCGCTCTCTGAATTTCAAAAGCCAGATTTTCTTGAATAAAGTTCGTTAGCATTTTTCAGACGCAATCTCAACTTTTTAGGATATTGCGTGCAACTTTGTCAAAGATCTTTGACAAAGTTGAAAACGCGTAAATCTTACTGTTCTAATTGCACCACAGTTGCTGACAAGAGTAAAGGCACAACACCACTACTTGCTATTGAAAAATCTCTATATATGTCGACCTTTGTTCTCCATAATAAGGCAGACTTGCAAGAATACCTAACTCTTCCTTATCTCCGAGAATGCATCTTCAACAAAGCATCTCAAAATACTCAGTTTTCTTCCTCTCCGAGAATACCTCTTCAAAACCAGTAACACCAGAGCAAGATTATCTCATATCATCAGGGATGAAAGCAAGAGTATCTCATATCTTGCAATCTCCCTGTCATTTCCTTTGTCCTTATTCTCACCTGCAGGATAAGGAGAAAGAGAGCAATCAATCACCACATGGAATAAAGCTTTGCCTAGTTGCTTACCTTGCATTGCTCTCGAGTACTCATCTTCAACTTTTGATATGATATTGGCTATTTACACTAAAGCTGCCACACATGGATGAGTCACCAAGAAGTGATGAACCGTCCAAATGCAAAGGTTGCATTCCACTCTTGCATCAGTGAGCAAATACTGCAAGAGAAGATGCCATAACTGTATGGGGAAAAACTAGGAAAGATACCACTTCTGCAAGGGGAACATATAAGGCAAGTGAAAATGATACATTGAAGCATGTGGAGACATGCGCAACAAACATGTGCTGATTCATCCCTGAGAAATGCGAAGATCACTTGCCACGTGAAGCTCCTCATAGTCCAATTTCATTCAAGATCAAGCCTCGAAGGTCCTTAAAGAAATCACAAGTCCGATTCAAGATCAAGTGTCCATTACCCTTGAATCAAATTTAGCTCCAGATAAAAGGAGTAAATTCAGACCTTTGGAGGAAATCAGAAGACCCTCCAGCTCAGTTCAAGAACAAGACTATGGAAAGTTAACAACAAGTAAAGCACCTCTTTCGGCAACTCTTCTCGCTAAGAGACTGAAGCAAAATGATCAACTATCAGCCTAAATGATTTGAAATCAGGGGGAAATACTCATCAGGGGGAGCATCCAAAACAAATCAAGATTTTAACGAGTCAATCGAAGACTTGTGACCATCCAAGGGGGAGTGCTGTGAATAAGTGGATGTCCACTCAACTATATATGGAATAATAGTTGTCCTCCACTATTTTATCCCATTACAAAAAGATGTAGATGCTTTGATCATGCTTCTTATAAATACAAAAGAGAGAGGCACAGAAGTGCAGAAAAATGAGAGAAAAGCAACAAGGCTCATGGTAGAGAGAGGAAGAAGAGAGGAGAGAATAGAGATTTGTAATCTTATGATTTCAGATTATATAGGAAAGCACTACTGCTACCCCGATGACGTACTCTAATCACGTTAACTATAGAGGAACCTCGTAAATTTTGTGTCTTGTTTCTTTTATTCCACTACACACACCATCGATTTTACAACAAAAAGCAGAATGTTGCATCTGCACCATTTGAACGAAAAATAATAATGGGCCAAAGTTTTTGGAATGTTGCAACATGTGAATGAATAAGAAAAATAATAATAAAAAAAGGTAAAGGTTTTTGGATGGTGTTACACCATCTGAAAAGAAAGAAGGAAAAATATATGTATTGAAGTGCCGTAAGAACTCATGAAGGACAAACCGAAAGCTTCCCCATAATTGTAGGGTTACATCAAGGCTCATTCTTAAGTCCTTACCTTTTTACATTGGTAATGGATGAGTTAACGGGACATATTCAAGATGATATTCCTTGGTGTATGTTTTTCACAGACGATGTAGTGTTGATAGATGAAACTCAAGAAGGGGTAAATGCAAAGCTTAACTTTTGAAGACAAGTGTTGGAATCTAAAGGTCTTCGCCTAAGCCGATCAAAGACAGAATATATGGAGTGCAAGTTCAGTGTAAATAGAGGCCAAAATGAGTTAGGGGTGAGGATCGGAGATCAGGAAGTACCAAAGAGCGACCTTTTTCGCTACCTAGGATCTATCTTGCAAAAGAATGGAGAATTAAATGGAACTCTTTTTTGTCTAGTGAGGATTCTTCTTTTTTTGAGCTCCGACCGAACATCTGTTGCCTTTTGTCATTGGAACTGTTTTTCACTCGATCTGTTAGCAATTCAATTATGCTGCAGGAATATTAATCTTGAGTTTCCAATTTTGCAATTTTTATGATGTTTGCACAGGTTGATGTTGTGCCCTGATGAGCAGGAAAATCTTGTATTCAAAAGACTACTGACCACCTAGGATCCAAGTTTAAGGAACTCTTATCCGCCGTGTTGTATCTGGAATACCGGTATTTCTTGTTGCATTTTTGTCCAAGACCTTTATGGGCGCATATAGTGAAGTTTATTGTCACTAATCTAATAAGCGGCCTATCCTGTTCCGGGTTAGACGTAAATAGGTTGGGTGGTTGTTACTAATTAGGCATGGAGTTTTTCTTCTTGTTTATTTGCATACGTGTGTGTTATGTGCCTCTTATGAGGGAGAAACTTTTCGGTGTGCCGGGAACTTGGTCTAGTGCATCAAGTATCATGATACAAAACTATATGAAAATTGAGCTTAATGCTAATGGCATGTTGAATCAAAGTAAAATGTTGGATCCTGGTTACGGATCGTTCATGGCTTACTAATCATAGAGGAATTAAAACCCAAAATTAAGAATTTTAACTTTCGAATTTGGAGGAATTTTACTTTTGAAGTCAAGTGATATTTTGATTTCTGGGGAAGCTTGCCATCGGGAATTCATTATTTTACTTGCACTCTTAAAAGAAAAAATTAGATTCCCCCACATCTCTTTCGCAGGTTTTAGACTTCATTCATTTTAAATATTCGGGAAAGGGACACTCTCCGGATTCCTTCCACCAAGGCCACAAATCGAGGCTTTTGAAATTTCATCCAACATCTAAAGTTATTATAACTTTTAAAGTGGGCCCATGTTTGTAGCCGTTGGATCAAATTTCAAAGATCCGGATTTGTAACCTTGGTTGATTTGGTGGAAGGGATCCGGAGATGATCCCTTTTCTTAAGGTTTTGATCAAAGTGTTTTGCCCAGTAGACACGTCTGTATTTTTTTAATTTATTTAAAATACATGTTATTTTTGTGTTTTTCTGAAATAAAATAGTATAAGTCTAAAATTATCTTTTTAGATTATAGACAATGTGTGGTTCTCTAATGTGTTTTGATTTTTTATTTCAGGAAAAGTTAAGAATACGATCAAACGTTTACTGGTGATTTTTAGTTGCAGCAAAAGTTGTTGCTTGAATTTTTCAGTTTTTCTCTGTGGCTTTGCAAGCTCTTTATCATCAAGGTATATAATTTTTTTTCTTTTTCCTGAATCTTTTGTTGGATGCAATCGTTTTTTGGTTTTTTTTTTTTTTTTTTTTTCGGAGGGACTATGTTTTGTTTGCATATGAGTGTTTTGTGGTTTTTGTTTGCATATTTCAGTTTTGACTATTTGCAAATAGTATTTCTCAATAAATAATGAAAAATGGGTCAATGCTTTTTGTGAAAAAGGGAAATAGTGTGTTGTGAGTGATTGAATAATATTTACATTGCAATTAATAAAGATAGCATGAATTGTGGTCAAGTCAATTGTAAATTATCCAAAATGACAATATGATTGGTAACGCTTTGGCTACGGCAACCAGCAATCTTTGATGTTGTGAAGATAACAATTTTAGTGTTTTTGGATTGAAAGCCTTGATTAAGAATGCTAAACTAATAAATTTATTGAAAAATTACAAGATCTAAAAAATATGCAGATTTGAAAATGTGTAAAATTGTATACACAAAGCGTAAGGATTGATGAGCATGGTTGGTTAAGAAAATTGATTTTCTTATGTTAATCGTTGGACAAAAGCTTAGTGGGACTGATGGAGAGTATAATTTTAAAGAGAGTATATGTATGGATTTAGGTGAGAAAATAGATTGAATACGAAGGCAACAAATTGGTTGCTGACAGTGTGATAGGGAGAGGTTTGCTAAGAGACTGAAATTTCATAGATGGAGATATCTCTGTTTAAATATTTTTGAAAACAACAGTGTTGTAAAATGATAAAAGAAAGAGATTTTCTTAACTGATCAAATTGTTTATCATGACTAGCTTGCTTCTTTTGGATTAATAAATGTTATATGCATTTTTAATATGTTAATTACAAAATTCTGTAAATGGCCCTTTACCATAATAGTGGAAAGGAGTTGAGCCATTGCATGACAGCGTTTGTTCGAACCCTGTCAGTGTTTAATCTAACAAATTTATCATTTGACGAAAAACCAAAAAATTACAGAATTTTCTTTATATTTTTCAAATTTATCAGGTTTAGGACTGTATTGGATAAATCTAATTAAGTTTTTGGAATTTTCTAATCAATAGTATTTTCGTTCGTTGCAGGGTTTGGTGATTCTACTATTGAACTGCACAGAGTTGAGAAAGAAAAAAAAAAAGACCATTTTGTTGGCAATCAATCTAAAGACATAATAGAAAAGGTATGAATAAAATTCCTTTGATGAAATCTCAAAAAATTTAATTCGTGTTTATTGTCTATTTTCTTATTTATTGGTTATCAATGAACTTGCCGTTGTTTCCGGACATCAAACATTCCAAATTGTATTTGTTTTGCAAATTGACCTCTGTATCGTGTGTAACCATGATGATCAGTCGTGGTAATTGAGTATCAATTTATAGGTGTTGTCCTTTTTGTTGATTGTTTGGGGTTAGGGTTTAGGGTTATAAACGATAAATATTCCAAATCCTAAAAATGTAGTCTGGCTATGCTTCAGTTATAAGGAGTAGTTTTATACATCTGTTATAAACTCATGACCTTTTGATTTGATGAAATCATGTCACATATTACACCTTTCAACTTGCTCTTTTAATTTATCATTCTACCGATTTTTATCTTTGTAACAATTTTTATCCTTTTTTTTTTTTTTAACACCTCTCTTATTTTTCTCATTCAAATATGCATTATTGATGCTTTGTTATACACCTAGCTCTCTGCTTTTGTTGACTACTATCATTTTCTACTCATGCCTTTTTTTATCCAGCAATTACATAATTTCTCATTGTGTTTGCTTAAAAAATTGCAGAAAAAATCTGTGCCGATCAAATTAGTAAAAATCCTGAACAAAAAAAGATAATCCCAATTCACAGTTTTGACAATAGTTCAACTAACATCATTTTTCTACACCATTTCAAGTTGAAAATCTATTCATTTTCCTTTCAGGTTGAACCAACAAGTCTCCAGGATACACATTTTGGCATCTGCTTAGCATCTGGGCAGAACCTAGACCAACCTCTCCCATGATAAGTAAATTTCTTTTCATATATAACCAATCAACTGTTTTTCTATTCATAACACCATGACACAATGTGCTACTATTGTAATAGAACTTTTGACATGTTTTATAGACTTAAAACTTGTAATCATAAATATTTTTCTTGCAGAGTTATAATTGCATGTTTGTTTGCCAGCAAAAGACTATACGCTTCATGTCAACCTTCCGAACACGTTTTGTGATGGTAGATTGAAGGACTAACAAGCACTTCAATGATGATCTACCGAGCTTCTATCATCGCAGTGCTGAAAGTATTATCTGAACATGGAAGCGTCCTCGATGGTGATTCGTGAACGCTTCGTTCAGTGTAAAAACCAGGCTGCTTTGGAGGCGGCAAGGCAACATCACTGCTCAACATCAAAACCACAGATGACATGCTTGGTCTATCCTCAGGTACTCTTTGCACACATAACATCCCCACATGAAGACACCTTAACACTTCATATATGTTCCACGAATCACAAAATGTCTTATCGATCAGTTCTAGTGGTTTATCTTGAATCCAAAGTATCCAAAGTATCCATGCCTTAAAACAAATTGAAACATGTATGATATGTTAGTGGCCTAATATGTAAAAGGGGCTTTGCTGCAGACCTTCAACACTGTTAAATGGCATGTCATTACAAGACGTGCTTCGAAGAGCACCGTCTAATTCACTATTCTTTTTAATGTAAAATATCATAACCTCGTTGGTTAAACTTACATGTCCAAGAAGGTTGTGGTCGTGATCTGGATGACGAAATCCCCTGTTCTTCTTCCTACTCAACATCTCAAGCAGTTTGACTCCCAAGCCAAACACATCAGATTTCATCGAGAAAATTCCATCTGCTGCGTATTCCGGAGACATAACCACTGCCAGATCAATATGCAATAATCAGTGAGAGAGAACTTCAAAAGCAGAACAATAAAATTATCAACCACAAAACAAGTCTAAGCATGCTTACTAGGTTCCAACCACTCTGTTTGTATTGGCCTGACTTTGGTCACCGCAGAATGTTTTAGCTAGGCCGAAGTCTGAAATCTTCGGGTTCATATTATTATCTAGCAGAATATTACTACATTTCAGATCTCAATGTATAATCCTTAATCTAGAGTCTTGGTGAAGATAAAGAAGCCCTCGAGCAACTCCACTGATAATGTGGAAGCACTTAATCTAGAGTCTTGTTGCGATATAGGATTCCCCGCAATTCTTGATGAATTCGATGACCACACAATGCTGTTTGAGCTATTCAGGAGGACTAGAACTCCTTGCTCGGTGAGCTTCAAAAGTCCTGAAGAATCACCAAGTGGTGTTCCTCTGTTGGCTACCCACACAACTGCATCAGAAGAAAAACTGTACCATATTCCCAAGTACCGACTTTTCGATTTACCAGGGCTAAATAATCCCAGGTCATAGCTTCCACCTACTGAAACCAGAGTTTCGCCATCTCTTATATATCCACTCGGAGTGATCGTGACAAGTGCAGTTGCAGCTGAGATTCTTAGGAGGGAGAATAAGAAGAACAAGCACATAAAAAAACTTGTCAAGGCTTGCATCGTTGTTCTGAGATTGCATGCTCTATCCAAAGAAATTAATACAAAAAATTATGCAGAGAAGATGGAAAAATCAAAGTAAATTCAAAGACTTGGGTTCCTTGATTGACCCAACACCTTTGGCTTGGAAAGTTCAAAAAAAAAAATTGTACAAAAAAATTAATTATTAAAAAAATATTGTTAAAATGACGAAAATACCTCTACCTTATTCAATGCATTATTTTGGGATCCTTTTGAAGTCTTTTTTATCTTGGGAGCATTTTTGTTTAAATATTTTTGTAGAAGCTTGATGACACCAAAAACACTATTCACCTTTGTGTTGGCTTTGTATATAAGATTCTTTATAGTAATTTTATATATATTGTTGATTGGTACGTATATATTATGTCAATCATATTTTTATTATGTATTTATAAAAAATAAAAAAGATCGATTACCAAATGAAGACGTACCATTGCCAAATGAAAGCTATCGAAGACAAACTAAATCATATCAACGCTAAATTAAAACATATAGATGCCAAATGAAGAAGTACCAATGTGAAATGAAACGGCCCAAGTGCAACCCGAATTGTGAGTTTAGAGCATCTCCAAAAGATATGTCAAATATATCATGTCAAAATTTTATATAATGGTTGATATAACAAATTGAATACAAGTACTAAATCTTCTTCTTTTCTAGTAGATGTGTCAAATATTTATTTTATTGGGCATAGAGTTACATTAACTATTAAAAAATAATCAAACTTAGTTTTAGTTTGTATTCTATTGATTGTTAATGGGACCCATCCATTAAAAAAATTAAATTAAATATATTTGACTCATTCTTTGTTTGTTGTAAAAAAAGGTAGCTAAAAAGTAAGGAGTCAAATGACTCACATGGAACATCATATATAGCATATCTATTGGAGAACACTTGAATGTCTTTTAATCATATTTGGCATACTTGACATTTCCTTTGGAGATAGTCTTTGGCTACCTCGAAGCGCTCTGTTTGGTTCACGAGAAAACGTGAGAAAATATTCACTCTTTGTTTGTCCCCAAGAGTGAAAAATCCAACGCACAACCAGATTTCTCTTGATTCAACTCACCATAAGAATCCATTGCTAACATTGATCTAAGGAACAATTTTAGGTTTTGATGATATCAACATTGTGGATAGTACAGACGAAATATTTAGCATATAACGATAATTGTAACAACACATAGCTATTGTAGACAACATAGATAATTATAACAACACATCGACAATCTATAGTTGTTGACAACATCGTGGATATATAGACAATATACTCACATTATAGTCATAGTATCAATAATGTCTGAACAATATAATAACATAAACCAAAACTCAACAAAAAATTACTGTTTATTAACAGTAAACGGGCGAAAATACCCTCCAATTCCTTTGTTATTAGCCTTTTTTTCCGTCTCGATCACTTCTCAGCTTCTGTCATTTTCAATGGCATAATTCTACACGTCTGTCTATCTGACGTCCTTTTGGTTGGTGGTTGTGCCGCCGGCCTCCAGCCGGGTCTCTTTGACCCTGTTCTTAGTTTTCTAAAGTTACACGCAAGGTTTTGTGGCACAAAAACAGATTAATGATAATGTAATGGGTTGCTGGACGAAAAAATAAGATTAAAAAAATGTCAGGAGTTAAACACAAGTACATGATTTGGGATTCCGTGATCGTAATCGTTAATCGTATATCGTCCGATCAATTTTCGTTAGGTATTATTTATATTTAATTTTAAATATTAAAATGATTTCTGATCGCATAATATATAATGAACGATCACAATTAATAAACATTCATAGGATCCTAGAATCATCAGAAAAAGAATCCGACGATTATTTTCCCATTATTTGTGGCACAGAAAATAATAAAAATGATAAAGAAATTGGTTAGAAAGAAAAAAATGATTAAAAAACTGTGAAAAGCTGGTTTGGTGTGTTCAATTTTATACGCGGTTCCAGGTGCTTGAGATGTGCATTTTAGAGTTGTTTGCCTTTTTTTTTCGTTGGTTTTAATTCTGCTTTGCAGGCTCTGAACCCTTAAGGCAAATATACATATAAATTATTTGAGAAAGCAATTGGAAATTTGCTGGTTTGTAGCCATGTGAAGGGAAAGCAATTGAAAATCAATGTAGCTTTTGTCCATGTTGCCAAAAGCATTGAACCTGAACAGGATAGTTTCACTGCAAAAAAATCCCTTTGTTCCATATTTTTAAAGGAACAAAGCATGCCATTTTAAGAGTTTATATAAAAAAATTATGTAAACCAACTAAAAATCCGACTTTTTTCCTACTTTTGAATGGATGAAGCATGCGGTTTGAAAATCAATCTAACTTTTCTTCATGTGGTCTGAACCATTGAACCAAAATAGGGGTAATTTGACTTCAAAAATCTTTTTTTTTTCCCCTACTTTTGAATGAATTGAGCATGGCATTTTAGGGCTTTGCATGGAAGATTATATAAACCAACTAAAAATCCTGTTTTTTCCTACTTTTGAATGAATCAAACATGCCATTTCAAAATGAGTGGGGTGGATTGATATTGCCATAAAAAAATGTTGACTCTTTTTTATGACTTATTTTGATGAGATTTATAATGTTGTCTGACACACCCTTTGATGAGATTTATAATGTTGTTTGACACACCCTGATCCGGAATGTCCATTTGAACTCCGAATCGAGTTGTGCTGACTGACACCTGAAAGGTGACGAAGCCATAAAGTGTAGCGTAGTGGAAAAAGGATGTGAACAAATTTAAACCTAAAAGTGCCTAGTCAAAAGAGTGCGCGGGTGAGCGGAATTGAACCCATTTCACATGTGATATCAGAGCATAAACTAGTATAGTAAATAGGACGAGGGTTATACCACTGAAGATAACCATCTCCTGAGATTTGTCAGAATCCTCGTTTACACGTAAGCACAGCTACTAATCCTGGAGGTGTGAGAAAACAAAGTTAAGTGGGTCAGCAACAACATTTGTAAGAAAACCTTTATTTTCGAACATAGTAACCCTTCGCTGTAAAACAAGTATAGCTTCCACAAAACATACTACGTAAGTATGTAACAAAAGTACAACAACAATATAACCAGAAATATGCCAAATTATGATATATCAAATGCCGCAGTAATATAATCATGTGATAATCAAGTATAACTAAGTGCTCATCCATCTAAGTTGACACACGAGTTCGTATAGATAATTTCTGACACGAACAGGACTGGGTGTAATCAATACGCTCTAGTACTATGATCACGTGAACGCTGGTGCAGAAGCACGGTCACATACGAGTCAGGATTGCCTAATGCAATTTGTACGACAGAACTGGCACCTAACTTGGATCCAAGGCGAGCGAACGGTGCGAATGTGAACATACACGTGAAGGATTGACCCTGGGGCGAAGTACTAACACCGGGGTGCAGCAAGCTGAGCATATACAAATATGTATGAATGTCATGACAGTAATATCCCAACCATATAGCAACATTTATCACATTTAATATCACAATAACGATACTTGGCAATATAAGCGTAAAAATGAAGTACATACGCATTCATGGAAACTATAATTATATATAGGTATAAAAACAAATTGCCCACTCATAGATACGTAGTCAAAACGAAGCCTCTGAGCCTTGCTTGACCCCATACACCCTCGGGATACATTTCCCCTATATATGAAATTACTAATTAACTTAGTTTAATAACACATAAATGGAAACTTAAATAAAACCTCCGCAGATTGCTCAAACATAGGGTTTGAATATATGAAATCAATCTACTCGACATCTCGGACCTACACAAATTTTTAGAAAAAATTTTGGACGCCGAACGCCCCAGTTATGGCATGGCCACATACGCATGCAGAGCTGACGGAGGCCTAACAGCCGTTAGGAATATTCCATGGAATATTCAGTTAAATCCTTAACAAAAGTTAACGACATTACCTGACATCATTAGAATATTTCGTCGTCTTCTTCGGTGATCCTCGTCAGTTGCCGTTGTCGGAACTCGTCGAAAACTGGAAAATTTCGATCATAAACACGTCGATCTAAAACTCATTCGATTTGGACCTTCTAAGTTTGCGAGTCAAAACTCGTCCGTTCCAAGTTTGGTTGGTATGGTTGTGTTCGTGGAGTCAAGATGAACACAATGGTGTGGTCTTTGGGCTCGATGTGCGAGTTTTGGTGCTCGTTCATGGCGATTACAGAGAATGGGAAACTTCGGGAGGGAGGGAGAGAAGGAAGAGAGAGAGTGAGAGTTGCTTTCTGATTGGTGAGGTAAGAGAAGGAAGAGATGTGAGTGGTGGAGAAGGATTTGAGGGATTTGATTGGTGAAGGGAACCGGATCCACCAATTAATGAAGGGATTGGTGGATTTTGTACAATTTTTAATGTACAAAATCTGCCTCCCTACAGTGTTTTAAGCACTGATAAATTTGTACGTGTTTGTACAAAATACCCGTAATTAACGTATTTTAACAGAGCGTAACTTTTTCATTACAAATCCGATTCAGGTCTAACTCATTTTAAGAGTTTCTATAAAAAATTATGTAAACCAACTAAAAATCTGACTTTTTTCCTACTTTTAAATGGATGAAGCATGCGGTTTGAAAGCCAATCTAACTTTTTTCTATGTGGCCTGAACCATTGAACCAAAATAGACAAAAAATCACGTAATGCTTTGGAAAATTCCTTGGTGATTCTATTTGGTATGCTTTGAAAAGTCTCATCTTTTTATTCTGGGTTATTTTCCCCTTAATATGTATTTGTCCTGTTTGTGCGTTTGGTACAAGTCTGTCTTCTTATTATTTTACTGTCATCTGTGAGGATTATTTTTTACTACGTTCGTAATGTTTTGCAGGATACATAGATGATAGATTTCGTATGAGCTACCTGTGTCCAACTATGTAAGACAACGTTCTTTGTTTCATTTCAAATGACCTACAACGACATCAATTGTTTGTCTTCTTTGTTGTCATAGAGATTGGATTCAATTCAATGTCTTTGATTGAATTGATTGTTTCATTATCTATACTTTCATCTGTTTGGTTGCTGGAAAAATGTTGGCCAACAAAAGAACTCAATTTTAGTGCTATTGTTGTGATGAATACTTAGTTTGACAAACTTATCAAATTTTGGATATTTTATGAATTTAAGATCTTGAGTTTTAGTATTTTTTTATAAAATTGTAATGAATTTGCAAATTTGTCAAGTATATTGATAGGGATTTTACCACACACGCAAAAGGGTTAAAAACTCCTATAATACTTGCAAGAATGACAAGGTTATTGTAGTATAAACGGATTTCGCAAGGTCGTTCTCCACATAGATTATTAAATAATTCAAAACAAACCAAATTCCAATTAATTATTGTAATGCAGAAATGTGAGATGATTGATTTTTATGACCTAATTTAATAAAACAAATTTAATTAATAAAAATAAAACAATCTGCAATATTAAAGTTGAAGGAAAAGGAAGCAGTTTTTTTTAAATATCAATTTATAAAAGCACTAGGGTTCCACCATCACCTAGCAATCATATGCATTTTTTTATCAATTTCTTATGATCTACACATGCCACTTTGAAGGTTAGGTTTTCCTAATATATATCTTACTTGGAACCTCCAACATATAATGCACATCTTGTTAACTACATTGTGATGTTTGGAAATTGAAAGAAAATCAAGAAGAAAGCTGAAGAGAAGAAAGATCAACACAGAGAGTTTTACAGAGAGATAGATTTAGAGAGAGAAATATGCTTTTGTATTGATTGATAGAATGAAGGTTACATAACAGTTTTTATAAGGGAAAGCCTAACTACTCTAACCAACTTACTAATTGTATTGCTAACTTGTATACTTAATACTCCCCCTCAATCTCAACTGGGGAAACCCAGTTTGAGATTGGAAGAACATCTACAATCACTGAACACAATGTTGAACCATATGCAATCTTGCAATCCCACAACAAAGTCTCATGAGCAACTCTTTTGAGACACCAAATTCCTTATCGAAAACCTTGGTCCCGCCAGCCACAACCACTTCCAAAGCAGCAACCCTCTCTGTGAACTTATCAACCTAGGCTATGATTCTAGCAATTGCATGAGAATCTTTTGATATCACATTGCTTTTGCCTTCAACCTGTCCATCATTGTTTAGCATCTCTTGGCTATTGACTCCAACTTCTCCAGCATTGATTGGCATCACTAAACTGCGCAATTTCATATTGGTTCTTTCCAAAGAATTTCAGCCCCACAAATTGATGTCTACACCTCTTTAGCTACTGCAAACCAAATAGAAGTTTCCACCTTTTGCAGATACTATTTGTCCGTCCAAAAAAAATTCAATATTCATCTGCCTCTCGCAGGAGTTTCAATCAAAGAACAGCCTCTTATAAAATTGTAACACACCCTCAGGCCGGTTATAATAATTTCTTGTGGTATTACCCTTCGTGGGATTTACCGTCAAAAACTTCATTTAACATTGGCTTTGGCCTTTAAATAGAAAAATAACAAACTATAGTGTGGCATCAGCCTTAACTATAGCACCACGGGATTGCCCTTTGTGGATTTTACCAAAATACAGCTACCTTTAACAGTGGCATCAGCCTTCACAATTTCAAAAAAAGAAAATCAACATCTATGTAGGATTACCCTTCGTGGGATTTACCTACTCACATCACGGAATTACCCTTCGTGGGATTTACCGTTAACAACTTCTTCTACCCTTCATGGGATTTTCCTATTTACATCACGGAATTACCCTTCGTGGGATTAACTGTTTACAACTTCATCAAACTTCATCGTATAATCAGACTTACTTTAGATTCATGCTAACAATTGAGTTGGTTAGACTCGACATTATAGGCTATAAAAAGGAAAATACTACACCACTCCTCAGTTAGGTGCTGAACAATCTTCTTAGACATTACATTTCTCAATTTTGACACAAATCATAATCGGAACAACCACAAAATTGTACATGCCAGAATGCAAGAATTCACACGCATTTTTTCAAATATATCAAGAGTTGCAGAAAGATCAAACCCAATAACCTTGCAGACTATCAATGAAGCAGAGAAAGAACTGGACACCACCATACAAATTGCACAATCCATCAATGACCAATATTCTTTAATCCAAATATCACAAACATAGAAATTAAGAAGAAGTGGCTGAAAAACTTAACCTTCTCGAAAATTCTGAGCTTGGCATTTCGTCAAACACTTGGGCTGCACATAGGTCTAAACATTCTTCCATACCAGAAAACAGAGCACAAATCAAAATCGCAGAAAATAGAATTCAGAAAGCTGCACCACCAAGATGAATGAAGAAGCAGATAATCAATAGTGCAAAGAAAGCAAACTCTGTTCTCAGTCACATCTTGTTTTCAAGCACCAAGAAATCAAAAGACCGACGGTGGAGCAAAACCTTTCAACTTTGGCCAATGAGACCAAAGAAGTTCTCAAATCGATGGCCAAAAAACATGTATAGTCTGAGTACATGAACATTGCAGCATGTATGTTGCCACACTTGGCAGATGTCACATGCCACCATCCTCTGATTATTTGAGCTTGATTCTACAATCTCGAACCATGACTACGGAGGCTTTCTCACAGCCCAACGGCGTCAAGAAGTCGAGAATCCGACCCCTACAACTCCAGCTTTGACCAAATCCTTGACGTCACCGACAATCTACTCGCCGCCAACCGCCAAAACCCACCTGACTGGTACACCATTCTTCAAATATCTCAACCCAGATCCGCAAACCCAACTCTCATCCAGACCCAGTTCGAGAAACTCAGTACCCAGTTAGCAAACCCAACAAGAACTGGAAAAAAAAAAAATCAAAAGCAAAATCTACCCAGAAATTTGGAAAGAAAATAAGCTAGAAACAGAGGGAAAATAATGAGAAATGGAACTTGTTTCCTCCATAAGGCCGATAGCCGGAGTGAAAAGTTCTATCTCAAATTATGTGTTACTCCTTAAAGGCCGATAGCCGGAGTAACGTTCTTGACAAGTTTTGTTTGTTGTTATTGTGTGCAACTCTATTAAGGCCGATTGCCGGAGTGCAGTTCTTGTTCCCTTTCTTCATTGAAGGCCGATTGCCGAAGAAGGTTGTTTTTCTTGATTTCTATGATTGTAAAGCTTGTTCCTTCACCAAGAACAGCAAATCGTCCCACACAAATAGAGCAACAACACACTATGCGGCGGAAGAACGAAGACGGAAAAATCGATCCCCAAAATCGATGAGAAGTAAAGATCGATGAAAATCAATCACGTTCAGTAGAGAAATCTCTGATCATAGTCCAGAAAAAATCAACCCAGAAATAAAACAACGATCGCGGAAGCACCAGGAAATTTATCCAAACATCTAATGAATATTTGGAAAGAACTAAGCTAGAAACAGATGAAAAATAATCGGAAGTGGAACCACCAGAATCAATGGCGTGAGCCTGGTGGCTCTGATACCATGTTAACTACATTGTAATGTTTGGAAATTGAAAGAAAATCAAGAAGAAAGCTGAAGAGAAGAAAGATCAACACAGAGAGTTTTACAGAGAGGTAGATTTAGAGAGAGAAATATGCTTTTGTATTGATTGATAGAATGAAGGTTACACAACAGTTTTTATAAGGGAATGCCTAACTACTCTAACCAACTTACTAACTGTATTGCTAACTTGTATACTTAATATATCTAACATGCAATCCGTCCGGACGTTCGAATCAAATATGAACATGAGAGATTCATTAAGTTTTATGAAAACCTGTTGAAAAATCATGCAACCCTTAAAACGTGGTGTTCATCTTAAGTGAAATTACAATTATTAATCACAAGAAACCAGCGCCAATTTCAGGGAACCTTCCAACCAAAATTGCATCAAATTACTTTTCTAAAGATCCTAATGGTGATCAGGCATTAAGACAATTAGATAGTTTTAATCACGGTGATTAATAATTCAAAGTATGCATGCAATCAATCATAAACAATTAAATAAAAATTACATATTCTTGCTAAGGCTCAAGGCTTCGCCCTAGAAAATGAATTAGTTACGCATAATCATAATAAAAATCAAAGAAAATATCATTAACTAGAAAAAGAATGAAAACACATTGTAGGTAAAAGGTGTGAAATTCTCCAAAGGTTTGTTAAATCTCTCAATATCACGTCCTGAACGCTAATGGCTAAAAACCTTATTTATACTACCCCAAATGAAAACCCTCCTAGAAAAAGGTTTTCTAAAAACTAGGAAATAAAATAATAAAATGATAACTAGGAATTACATTTCCATTATAACTAGAAATCTGCCCAACACAGAAATAACCACGTTTCTGGACATTTAGGCTCCAAAACAGGCCCAAAACGACTCAAACTAAAGATCAGGACCACCTCTTCAAGTTACAAGAAGAGCCCAAATCCAAAATCCATCATATTCCAACCCAAAAATCACAAATAATCTCTGCGACCCAATCTGCCAGCACTGCACACTGGGCATAAATTAATTTGTCAAGATTAGATGCTTCGGAATAAAATTATGAAATTTTGACACAACCTTCTTGACAGATTCACGAATCGGCTCCAATTGGAATCACTCAAAAAAAATTCCACCGTTTGATTACTTTATGCTCCAAACAAGTTTGCATGTCCTACATTAAAAACACATAGTAAAGCATCAAAATCTCACCAAAATATACCAAGAATAGGGAATAATATATAGTGTAAAATCGACTCATCATATATCTTACATTCATGGTTCCATATTCACTTTACCCATAACTATTGAATTTTGTCTCTCAATTGGATGGATTTTTATAGTTTCCAGGATCTACAGTTGCAATGCGTTTGATGGATAAAGCACAGAGGACCTGGCTACTCTTATAGAGCTTCTTTAGCATCGTAAGTTAAAATTGCATATTATTTTTTTGCTTCACGGAATTCGTTATGTTTAACAGCATACCAATTATGTGATACCAATTGTTATCTTAGCAGTTTCTAACAATTGGTAAAGTATGGATAAATGTGTAGAAGTTTGAATTATACATATGAAAGTTTCATCTATTACACTCCTTCACTAATTTTTGTTACACAATCAATCATTCATAGGTAATGCTATTCATAGAGTGGTTCAAAGAAATCCAAGAGCTCATTCACCCAATTTATGCGCTTCATGTAAAAATTCTTTCAAAAAAACTCAAACATCTTTCAGTGTAGATAACATTAATATTCTGTAACAATATATTATAGCTTTGGAACATATTTTTTCATACAATTTCTAATCTCGCAGCAACGCGCGGGCTATATTTTGAATCCGTAGTATCCATGCCTTCAAACAAATTGAAACATGTATGATATGTTAGTGTGTGGGGGGGGGGGCTTTGCTGCAGACCTTCTATACTGTTAAATGCATGTCATTAGAAGACCGTGCTTCGAAGAGCACCGTCTAAGGGCTGGTTTGGTATTGTTGTGCTTTGAAAAAAAGCTGATTCTGCTGTGCTGTGAAAATAAGCAGCTGTGAAATAAAGCAGCAGAGTGTTTGGTAAACTTTTTTGTAAAAGTTCTTTTGAAAAAAAAAAAAAAACAGTATTATAGTGTTTGGTAAACTTTTATGTAAAACAGATGTGAAAAAAAGCCGGTTTTTCAAAGCTGGGTTTTACAGCTTCTTGTTTTTGGCTTTTTTCCACCCAAAACTGTGAAAAAAAGATGAAGCTGAATGTTTACCAAACACAAAAACAACTCCTAGCTTTTTTTTATACCAGTTTTTTTTCAGAATCACCTCAGTACCAAACCGGCCTAATTCACTCTTCTTTTTAAAGTAAAATACCATCACCTCGTTTGTTATACTTACATGTCCAAGAAGGTTGTGGTCATGATCTGGATGACGAAATCCCCTGTTCTTCTTCCTACTCAACATCTCGAGCAATATGACTCCAAAGCTAAACACATCAGATTTCATCGAGAAGATTCCATCTGCTACATATTCTGGAGACATATAACCACTGCCAGATAAATATGCAGTGACCAGTCAGAAAGAATTTCAAAAACAAAACAATGAAAATTATAAACCACAAAACAAATCTAAGCATTCTTACTAGGTTCCAACCACTCTATTTGTGTTGGCTTGACTTTGATCACCACCAAATGTTTTAGCCAGGCCGAAGTCTGAAATCTTCGGGTTCATATTATCATCTAGCAGAATATTGCTAGGTTTCAGATCTCGATGTATAATCCTTAATCTAGAGTCTTGGTGAAGATAAAGAAGCCCTCGGGCAACTCCACCGATAATGTGGAAGCACTTAGGCCAATCGAGCAATTTTTGTCCCTCCTGATCTAAAAAAAAAAAACTTTAAGCCTGTTATTTCAATGGCACATTGAATCCTAGGTAAATAAGGTTGAAAATGAAGGATCATACCAAAAATATAAAAGTCCAAGCTTTTGCTGGGCATGAATTCATATATTAGAATTTTTTCGTCCTTTTGAATGCAACAACCGAGAAGCTTAACAAGATTGCGATGCTGAAGCCTGGCTATGAGTATAACTTCAGTTCTGAACTCTCTCATTCCTTGTCCGGAATTCTTTGAAAGCCTCTTTACTGCAATTTCTTTTCCTCCTAGCAGTGTACCCTATTGACCATCATTTCGAAAAGACATAAATTTTGTACAGCAATTTAGCTAATTTTGATTGCATGAATTTATGTTACCTTGTACACAGGTCCAAAGCCACCTTCTCCCAGCTTGTTGCAGCTTGAAAAGTTTTCAGTGGCTTTAGCTATGGTGGTCAAGTCAAACAGTGGTAACTCCATCTCTTCCCCGTCTTCTCCGAGGTACTCATCTCTGCAATCCTTTCTTCTGTATCCTGAAATAGTAGGAGATCTCTTCAGCATGGATAAAAAGATGCGAACAGTTAGCTACACTATCGAAATTAAATACCACCTTATCTGATGCATTTTTAATGAGTCTGAAAATGGTTACCTTCATTTTTGAGTTTCTTCTTCTGTATGTACAATATTACTCCAACTGTTAGCAGTCCCATGAGAAAAACTGCAGAGCTGATTCCAGGTAGCTGTCTCTTGTTGAAATTGCTCTTTTTCTTAACATGATCTGAAATATCCGTATAAAACAAACTTTTCATGTGATTTCGTAGTGTTGCAGTAACTGTGGTTCTAACACTAACTTATATAAACCCTACTTTGCATAATTGCAGATAAAGGTCTAAGACGTACCTAGTTCCGAAGCTGCCACCCGTATATAGAGGTCTTGACCACCGCCGAGAGTGAATTCTCTTATGTCGGTGAGGTTATCAAACCAAAGCACGCAGCCACTTCCTCCATCCCTGATGTCTAGATTTGCACACGCAGTACATGAGCAGTTTCCCAAACATAATCCCTTGCATTCCTTAAGACTCATGCTTTTATCAAACCACGAGGTTGATGTGTCTGGCAGTTTAATCCCACTGTACGTTATGAAGTCATCTCCATCGCTGCAGGCCAACGGAGTCCTTCGAACACATCCATCAGACCAATATCCCGAATTCCAATCTTTCGAAGATTTTGGTACAAATCCCTTCAAGCATGCACATTTTGGAGAGTTACCATTGCTACTGCAACTAGAAAATGGACCACACAAGGCATAACTTTCACACCGATCAGCTAGGAATGTAGAGGCAAGTTCCCAACTCCGTGTTTGGTACACCCATGGGAACCGCTCTCCGACCCCTAATGGGTTCAATACAAATCTCGAGAACACTGACATGTTTCGGAGGCTGTACTCAAAATAGACCTCTTCCTTGTTCAACACAAATTCAGTCCCAGATATTGGATTTGGTTCTCTGACACCATATCCTAGTCCTGTCAAATAAAGGCCATTCCATGACCCTGCTCTAGCCTGTATCTTAGCTCCTTTCATAAGAAGAAGTTGTGGTAAGCCACGATAATCCATTCGTATTGAAAACTCTCCTGGAGCAGGATCTTCTGTGCTCTTCCAAGACGAGAGATACCTATCTAAACCAGTAACCAAGTCCCAACCAATCTTCATTTTCGGTAGAAATGTGTGACAAGGATAATCAAAACTCTGCCACAAGAAGTTATCCGGGTTAGTTTCGTTTCCGTCTAGCACCACAAGATTTCCAGAATCCAAGAGTTGCGACATTGGATTCCCCGCGATTCTTGAAGAATTCGATGACCACACAATGCTGTTTGAGCTATTGAGAAGGAGGACCAGAACTCCTTGCTCGGTGAGCTTCAAAAGTCCCGAAGAATCACCAAGTGGTGTTTCTCTGTTGGCTACCCACACAACTGCATCAGTAGAATCAGTGTACCATATTCCCACGTACCGGCTTTTCGATTTACCTGGGCTGAAGAATCCCAGTTCATAGCTTCCACCTACAGAAACCAGAGTTTCCCCATCTCTTATACATTGACTCGGAGTGATTGTGCTCAGTGCAGTTGCAGCTGAGATTCTTAGAAGGGAGAATAAGAAGAGCAAGCACGTAAAAAAGCTTCTCAAGGCTTGCATCGTTATTCTGAGATTGCATACTTTATCCAAAGAAATTTATACAAAAATTATGCAGAGAAGATGGACCGTTGGCCCAATGAAAAATCAAAGTAAATTAAAAGACTTAGAAAAAAAATTAAAATACTTAGGTTTCTTAGTTGACCCGACAACTTTGGTTTGGAAAGAAAGATGGACCGTTGACAATTCAGGGGCAGCTGATATAATAAGATCACATCTTCAACGGTGGATTGCCAAAGAAATTCATATGACAATTGCCTCTCTCCCAGCTGTCATGAAACAATAATTCAGTTATTATACATCTGCGGAAATCATAAAATGGACATGCTCATAAATTCTCATGACTATTGTTACAATGTATTTGTACACACGTCAAATTTTTACATGTCAAAATTAAATGACATCCATAGTGAATTGTTGAATTTCAAACCATAGGGTTATGCAAACGATCATTTGATAGCATCTTGTTTTCAGTCTATTTGGGGAGGTTACGTGTTCAAATCTTTAAAAATGAATGCTAGCAATCTTCTTATTTGAATTTTTATTCTACCTGACTCTCTTTTTTATCATGCAACGTTGCACCATGATTCAAAGAGTAAATTTTTTAAGTCACTTTTTAATTCTCATGCCAACATTATATAACATTGTGCAAAAAATATGAGGTGTTAGAGAGTCAATAGAGAGTTCTAATTTTGAGAGTCTCCTTCACATTTATCATATGCAAGAACTCAACAAACTCTAAGATCGTTTAGTCATTTAACAATTATCCAATAAATAAACAAACTATAATATTTATTAAATAATAAAATTTTAACAACGTAATAGAAAATTCAAACTATTTTTTATTTGGCTATTACAAAGTCTTACAAAAAGGAAAAAGAACAAACAAAACAAAATAAAATGCAATCTAGTGGAATGTCGTTCCATGCCTAAAAAAAAAGGGAGTTTTAACGAAAAACCCACAGTACTATTCATTTTAACGAAAAACCACATTTTTACACTAAAAAGTCAATTCTGGTACTATTCACTTTACCCTTTATTTTGTCCTTATCATTAAAACTCAAAATTTTCAAACCTTTTTCATTAATTTTTTTTTTTAAATAAAGCTAATTAACGCACGGAGCGTGTCGTTTCACCTAGTTACAGTCATTGTCGTTTATTACCTGTCTTGGCGCGAAGAAACGGCACTTCTCAACCGCTTTTCAAAAGCACTTGAAAAATGAAGCTTCTCCCCGCACATTACAAGATGCAAAAGCCATTAAAACAATAATATTACATGCTTTCAAAGCTACCCACCCACGTCCCGCCTCACCTGAGCCTTAGGTTCTTGAAAATCTACCGTAATTCCGGCGATTAACAACGTGCACGCCGCCTGTTCAATCAAATTCCCGAACCTGCGTGCGTGGACCGTGCACATATCAGGCTACACGCGACATGGGTTCCTCAACGAATCCATAAATCTTTATGCTTGGCTCAGAGCTCGGCGAATTGTGCCAGATAATCTTCTGCTTCTGTCAGTTGCTAAGGCGTGTGCTGCTCTTGGTGATGTTAGAAATGCTAAGGAGCTTCACGATGATGCAATTCAATTCGGGTTTCATTCGGATGTCTCTTTGGGCAATGCAATGGTCGATATGTTTGGAAAATGTAAATACGTTGATGGGGCAAGACGGGTTTTCGATGCCATGGGGGTGAAAGATGTGGTGTCTTGGACCACTTTGTGTTCCTGTCATGTTAACTGCGGGGTGCCTAGACAAGGTTTGGACGCGTTTCGCGAGATGGGGTTGAATGTAGTAAAAGTTTCTTCAAACACTTGAAAGCTGGATCTCATCCCTGAAAGTCACGAGAGCACTTCTGAACTTCTAACTCTCAAATTCCTACCTTTATTTATATGGTCATTTCCGCAGTTCTGACATGCAACTCACACTTCAGTGAAAAATTGTTTTGTTGTTTTACACATTGATAAATGCATGTGAGGACAGCAGAACTATTTGCACACCTTATGTGGCCTATTAAAGACTAGAGTTCCTTTGTACTCAACCCATCCATCTCCATCCTTTGCTTGGTGATATTGACAGCAATCCTAATAGCACAACGGATCCGATACATCAGATGCATACAGCAATGATGAGAAAAAAAATGAGAAAAGTAACATATTTGACACTGAAATTAGTTAAAAAGAACAGTTAAAAATAGAGAATAATGTCAGACCTCACACCATCTAGCCTTGGCCTTGCTTCTGTTTGTGCATACCCATATATACGTCTCGACTCTTCAGAAAAATAATCTGGACCATCCTGCTTATACACAATTAAATAGAGGTTAAATGAAAAAGCAGTAAATTGACTCAGAAAAATAACCCTGTGAAATACAGATTTATCATCGGGAAATAAGATGCGGAAGTACAACGCAGACTGCTATTAAAAAAAGATAGCTTCCTCTACATTGCATAATCATTGATATAAATTGGAAATTATGCACCATACAAAATTTAATAAATATATCTGGAATACCGGTATTTCTTGTTGCATTTTTGTCCAAGACCTTTATGCGCGCATATAGTGAAGTTTATTGTAACTAATCTAATAAGCGGCCTATCCTGTTTCGGGTCAGAATTAAATGGGTTGGGTGGTTGTTACTAATTAGGCATGGATTTTTTCTTCTTGTTTATTTGCGTACTTGTATGTTATGTGCCTCTTATGAGGGAGAAACTTTTCGGTGTGCTGGGAACTTGGTCCAGTGCATCAAGTGTCATGATACAAAACTATATAAAAATTGAGCTTAATGCTAATGGCATGTTGAATCAAAGTAAAATGTTGAATCCTGGTTACGAATTGTTCATGGCTTACTAATCATAGAGGAATTAAAACCCAAAATTTGTTGTAAAAATTGTGGAAATGTATGCTCATATGTTTTAGCTAATAGTGAGGAAGACTTGAGAATAGTTGTGTTGTTGTTGATATATATGTGAGGTTTTTCAAAAGACAATCACTTCATTTTGTAAACCTTCACGGATGCGGCTCTATATAAAGAGTATTCCATGTGTAATCACAATACACATAAAAGAAAAAAAGTGAAAGTAATAATATCAGTATCCCTCCCTTCCTCTCTTTACCTGCAATTCTTTTGTGTTGTAGTTACGAAACTAAATAGTGTGATATTTTGCACCAGCTTCACTCCTGTCTCTATCAAAGGTTATCTCTCTAACTTTTGCCTATTGATTTTGGAGGAATTTTACTTTTGAAGTGAGGTGGTATTTTGATTTATGGAGAAGCTTGCCATCGGGAATTCATTATTTTACTAGCACTCTTTAAAACAGAAAATTAGATTCCTCCACATCTCTTTCACAGGTTTTAGACTTCACTCGTTTTAAAGATTTGACCAAAGTGTTTTGCCCACTAGACATGGCAGTATTTTTTAATTTATATAAATTACATGTTATTTTTGTCTTTTTCTGAAATAAAAATAGTATAAATCTAAAATTATCTTTTCAGTTGCCGGGTAATTGTATGTATCCTTGCCTGGTGGTTTTTTTTATTAATTATTCGCAATAATTGAATTCAAATAATCACCAAAATATATATGTTTAAACAAGTCAGTCAAAACTAAAATTCTTTTATTTTTAATAATGATGGATGTTACAACCCGTCTATAATTTATTATATTTTATTTTTGAAGCATATGAAATGATCAAATTGCCCCTAGAGGGTGTGTGTCGACTTTTATTGACTTAGTAGTTAGGATACATGTGACATATTAATTAGTATATTCTTATAGTACTCGTAATTATGAACGACTAAGCACATGCATAGCGAAAATTGAAACCAGAAAAATTTTACAATGTATAAATTATTTTATTCAAAGTAGAGGGAAAATATAATATTACTAGATATAAAATATTAATGATAGAATACAATAATAATAAAATAAGAAAGAGTGGAAGGGTGGAGAACCACCGGGGGTGGGGGTGCGGGTGGGGGTTGGGGGTGGGGGGGTAAGGGGAGGAATGGAGAAGGGGGAAGGCGGTGGAGAAATAAAAAAAAAGAAAGAAGGGGGATCTCTGGGATCTCAGCGTCTCTTTCTCTTCAAACTCAGGAGGTAGGCAATTCTTCCATTCCCCTTTACTTTTCTCTTAAATTAATTGATAAATTTTATTATTTCGTTTAGATTTTTAGCATGACGATCATTTGTTTGCATAATTCACTTGATACTGATAATTTCAACTATCTGGGTTGGTGATCATTCTATTTTTCCTTTCGTTGTTTTCTTTCTTGGATGCGAGTATCTGGAAATTAATTGTTTGATTTTGCAGTTGTTCGTTCCATTTATGCTCAGTAAGTTGGAGAGTCTTTTACCATTTACATGAAGGAGATATATATCATATTTGATCATCCTGTGTAAGCCCAATACTTGATCGATTTCTCTGACAAAATAATGTAATGTCAAGAAAAATATGGTGAAGTGCATTCAGTTTTTGCATGCTTCATTAATAATTAATATGCATGATACCTCCATGACTAGCAAAAATTTATTAGAGTTAGAATTTAATGATATTGCAGCTTGGCGGCATGACTTTTGATAACTCGAAGAAAACCACCAAAAGAAAAGGAAAAGATTAGTAACCTGACAAAAAATCATAATCAAGGAAAAGATTAGTAGTTTGATTAAAAGTAGTGTGTTTAGCACTTTGAAAATGTCTTTTGCACTCCAACCTAGCGTATAAAATAAAAATATGTGCGGCAGTGAATGTGGGTTTCGGACATCGAATTTGGAAATTCAAGTCCCGTTTTGAGTAATTTTAGTAGAAATCGATTAGGTTGCTAATTAAAGGTAATGGAATTTTGGCTGTGTTTGAATAGATTTGGTTGGTGGATATTTGGTAATTGTGGTTTCTTCTTGGAAAGACAAAATTAAATTAAAAAGTGAATTACGAATGGTTTGATCCCGTCTTTGGGTACGTAGGTAGTCTAACACAAAGGTTAGATGCAGCCATGAAATAAAGGAAAAAGTTATTGCGTTGTTGAACCTTTCATTTGTGTTTTCGGTCATGTCTCAGAGGCAAGGCATGATAGATGTACAAGTACCAGTCACGTCACGATCCTAGATGTATCTTGGGATCGGGACGTGACAATGGACGTCTTTATATTTTTTTTATCAAACTATTTTTTTTCATTTTTAATCTATATCTTGGTCTGGTAATATGTATGATTTAGTAAATAACTTTTTTTCTAAAGATTTCGTAAATAACATGGATTGTTGCATTTCTGTTGGGTTGTGGTACATTTGATTTTATACATATTCTTTAAAGCAATTTTATATGTATTGTTGATTGGTACATATATATTATGTCAATCATATTTTTATTGTGTATTGATAAAAAAATATCGATTACCAAATGAAGCATACCATTGCCAAATGAAAGCTATCGAAGACAAACTAAATCATATCAACGCTAAATTAAAACATATTGATGCTAAATGAAGAAGTACCAATGCGAAATGAAACAGCCCAAGTGTAACCCGAATTGTGAGTTTAGGCTACCTCGAAGTGCTCCGTTTGGTTCACAAGAAAACGTGGGAAAATATTCACTCTTTGATTGTCCCAAGAGTGAAAAATCCAATGCACAACTAGATTTCTCTTGATTCAACGCACCATAAGAATCCATTGCTAACATTGTTCTAAGGAACAATTTTAAAATTAATAAATAATAAACACAACATTAGCTATAACTTCAATTTTCTTCAACAACCAAACAACCCCAAATCAATTCTTTGTTATGATTTAGGAATCGCTAAACTTGTAATCATAAATATTTTTCTTGCAGAGTTATAATTGTATGTCTCATTGTTTGCCAGCAAAGACTTTAAGCTTCATGTCAACCTTCCGAACACGTTTTGTGATGGTAGATTGAAGGACTAACAAGCACTTCAATGATGATCTACCGAGCTTCTATCATCATAGTGCTGAAAGTAGTCTCTGAACATGGAAGCGTCCTTGTTGGTGATTCATGCTTGCTTCGTTCAGTGTAAAAACCAGGCTGCTTTGGAGGCGGCAAGACATCACAACTGCTTAACATCAGAACCACAGATGACATGCTTGGTCTATCCTCAGGTACACTTTGCACACATAATAGCCCGACGTGAAGACACCTTACCACTTCAGACATGTTGCACGAATCACAAAACGTTTTATCGATCAGTTCTAGTGGTTTATCTTGAATCCATAGTATCCATGCCTTCAAACAAATTGAAACATGTATGATATGTTAGTGGCGGGGCTTTGCTGCAGACCTTCTATACTGTTAAATGCATGTCATTAGAAGACCGTACTTCGAAGAGCACCGTCTAATTCACTCTTCTTTTTAAAGTAAAATACCATCACCTCGTTTGTTATACTTACATGTCCAAGAAGGTTGTGGTCGTGATTTGGATGACGAAATCCCCTGTTCTTCTTCCTACTCAACATCTCGAGCAGTATGACTCCAAAGCTAAACACATCAGATTTCATCGAGAAGATTCCATCTACTACATATTCTGGAGACATATAACCACTGCCAAATAAATATGCAGTGATCAGTCAGAAAGAATTTCAAAAACAGAACAATGAAAATTATAAATCACAAAACAAATCTAAGCATGCTTACTAGGTTCCAACCACTATGTTTGTGTTGGCTTGACTTTGATCACCACCAAATGTTTTAGCCAGGCCGAAGTCTGAAATCTTCGGGTTCATATTATCATCTAGCAGAATATTGCTAGGTTTCAGATCTCGATGTATAATCCTTAATCTAGAGTCTTGGTGAAGATAAAGAAGCCCTCGGGCAACTCCACCAATAATGTGGAAGCACTTAGGCCAGTCGAGCAATTTTTGTCCCTCCTGATCTGAAAAAAAAACTTTAAGCCTGTTATTTCAATGGCACATTGAATCCTAGGTAAATAAGGTTGAAAATGAAGGATCATACCAAAAATATAAAAGTCCAAGCTTTTGCTGGGCATGAATTCATATATTAGAATTTTTTCGTCCCTTTGAATGCAACAACCGAGAAGCTTAACAAGATTGCGATGCTGAAGTCTGGCTATGAGTATAACTTCAGTTTTGAACTCTGTCATTCCTTGTCCGGAATTCTTTGAAAGCCTCTTTACTGCAATTTCTTTTCCTCCTAGCAGTGTACCCTATGGACCATCATTTCGAAAAGACATAAAATTTGTACAGTAATTTAGCTAATTTTGATTGCATGAATTTATGTTACCTTGTACACAGGTCCAAAGCCACCTTCTCCCAGCTTGTTGCAGCTTGAAAAGTTGTCAGTGGCTTTAGCTATGGTGGTCAAGTCAAACAGTGGTAACTCCATCTCTTCCCCGTCTTCTCTGAGGTACTCGTCTCTGCAATCCTGTCTTCTGTGTCCTGAAATAGTAGGAGATCTCTTCAGCGTGGACAAAAAGATGCGAACAGTTAGCTACACTATCGAAATTAAATACTACCTTGTCTAATGCATTTTTAATGTGTCTGAAAATGGTTACCTTCACATCTGAGTTTCTTCTTCCGTATGTTCAATATTATTCCAACTATTAGCAGTCCCATGAGAAAAACTGCAGAGCTGAGGAGAATTGCAAGTAGCTGTCTCTTGTTGAAATTGCTCTTTTTCTTAACATGATCTGAAATATTCGTATAAAACAAACTTTTCATGTGATCTCGTAGTGTTGTAGTAACTGTGGTTCTAACACTAACTTATTTAAACCCTACTTTGCATAATTGCAGATAAAGGTTGAAGACGTACCTAGTTCTGAAGCTGCCATCCGTATATAGAGGTCTTGACCACCGCCAAGAGTGAATTCTCTTATGTCGGTGAGGTTACCAAACCAAAGCACGCAGCCACTTCCTCCATCCCTGATGTCTAGATTTGCACACGCAGTACATGAGCAGTTTCGCCAACATAATCCCCTGCATTCCGCCAGGCTCATGCTTTTATCAAACCATGAGGAAGATGTGTCTGGCAATTTAATCCCACTATACTTTACGAAGCCATCTCCATCGCCGCAGGCCAACGGAGTCCTTCGAACACATCCATCAGACCAATATCCCGAATTCCAATCTTTCAAAGATTTTGGTACAAATCCCTTCAAGCATGCACATATTGCAGAGTTACTGTTGATAGTGCAACTAGAAAATGGACCGCACAAGGCATAACTTTCACACCGATCTGTTAGGAATGTAAAGGCAAGTTCCCAACTGTGTGTTTGGTACAACCATGTGAACCGCTCTATCACCCCTGATGTGTTCAATACATATCTCGAGAACGTTGACATGTTCTTGAGCCTGTACTCATAATAGACCTCATCCTTGTTCATCACAAATTCAGACCCAGATATTAGATTTGGTTCTCTGACACCATATCCGTATCCTGTCAAATATTCAGACCCAGAGATTGGATTTGGTTCTCTGACACCGTATCCGTATCCTGTAAAATAAAGGCCATTCCATGACCCTCCTCTGGCTTGTATCTTAGCTCCTTTCATAACAAAAAATTGTGGTAAGCCACGCTGATCCATTCGTGCCAAAAACTCTCCCGGAGCAGGATCTTCTGTGCTATTCCAAGACGAAAAAGACCTCTCAAAACCGGTAACCAAGTCCCAACCAAGCTTCATTTCCGGTAGGAATGTGTCGCAAGGATAGTCAAAACTCTGCCACAAGAAGTTATCGGGGTTAGTTTCTTTCCCATCTTGTACCACAAGATTTCCAGAATCCAATAGTTGCGATATAGGATTCCCCGCAATTCTTGATGAATTCGATGACCACACAATGCTGTTTGAGCTATTCAGGAGGACTAGAACTCCTTGCTCAGTGAGCTTCAAAAGTCCTGAAGAATCACCAAGTGGTGTTCCTCTGTTGGCTACCCACACAACTGCATCAGTAGAAAAAGTGTACCATATTCCCAAGTACCGACTTTTCGATTTACCAGGGCTAAAGAATCCCAGTTCATAGCTTCCACCTACTGAAACCAGAGTTTCGCCATCTCTTATATATCCACTCGGAGTGATCCTGACAAGTGCAGTTGCAGCTGAGATTCTTAGGAGGGAGAATAAGAAGAACAAGCACATAGAAAAACTTGTCAAGGCTTGCATCGTTGTTCTGAGATTGCATGCTTTATCCAAAGAAATTAATACAAAAAATTATGCAGAGAAGATGGAAATATCGAAGTAAATTGAAAGACTTGGGTTTCGTGATTGACCCAACCCCTTTGGTTAGGAAAGTAAGTAATGGACTATTGACAATTTAGACTCAATTGAGTTGACAGCTGATAATAACACTGATCACATCACCAACGGTGGATAATCAAAGAAATTCATATGACAAATACCTCTCTCTCGGCTGACATGAAACTATTATTCATTTATTATCAATTAACGGAAATTATATAATGGACCGGCTCATAAAATCTCATGACCTTTAAATCTTTAATCGTCGAATCTAAAAAGGACAAACGTAACCCTATCATTGGGGTAAAGGGAACCAACTTTTTTGTACCAAGTTTAGTCATTAAATATGTTTGTATTTGAGAAAATAAATAATGTATTTGTATACATGTCAAAGTTCTACATGTTAAAAATAAATGACATCCATGGTGAATTGTTGAAATTCAAACCATAGGGTTATGCAAACCATCATTTGATAGCATCTTGTCTTCAGTTTATTTGAAGAGGTTATGAGTTCAAATTTCAAAAGAGAAACGTGTTCAAATTTTAAACAGGAATGTCAACAATCTTCTTATTTGAAATTTTTTTATTCTACATTACTGACTCTCTTTTTCATCGTGCAATGTTACAAAATGGTTCATACTGTAGATTTTTTAAGTCATTCTTCAAATGTCAAATCTACTAAAAATCAACCAATTTTAAGATCATTTAGTCATTTAACAATTATCAAATAAATAAACAAATTGTGATTCTATTAAACATTAACATTTTGAGAACGTAAATCGAAAGATCAAACTATCTTTTATTTGACTATTACAAAGTCTTACAAAAAGGAAAAAGAACAAACAAAGCATAAAATGCAATCGGGTGGAATGTCGTTCCATGCCTAAAATAAAGCTAATAAACCTACGGGGCATGTCGTTTCTTGCCTAAAAAGTAGGCCTGGCAAACGGGTCGTGTCTATCGTGTTCGTGTCGTTTTTGTGTAACACCTGTTATCTTAACGGGTCGTGTCGTGTCACACCCGTTATCTTAACGGGTCCTTAACAGGTCCCCGACCCGTTATGACCCGTTAAGAAAAAATATATTTTTTAAAAATTTGCACATACCACACATTGCCACATAAATATTACTTCAAAATATTAAAACATTTCTCGTTCAAGTACTATATCTACACTCGAAAATAAAAGCCTAATAAAAAAATAATACATACACTACTAATCTATTACAAATATTAAATGTGCAAGGATAAAGAGTTTTTGTTTTTAAGATTGTAAGTCTTTCTCAAAAGTTTACACCTCCATTTACAAAACCTTCAATTTACATCGATCATCATGAAATTGTATTGGAACTTTGGCTTGATCTATTGCCTTCAAGAGTTATGTTGAAGATGTTTTCAGTAAGATTTTCCACGTCAGAACTCTCTTCGGCATAAACTAAGTATAGAAAAAGCAAACATTACAAATCATTCAATTATGAAAAGTTAAACAAAATAATTATGAAAAGAAATAAAATAATAATACTATACCATATAAAAATATATTACCTCCTTTTCCAAATAGTTGATTCATACTTTTATTAAGTATATAAATTATAACATAAGATTTTGTGATATCCACTAGTGTAAATATTTTAAATTGAAGATCAAATTCATTCTTTGTATTCATATAGGGTCAAGGAGTGTAGCTGTAAAAATTCATCAAAATCAGAGTTAAAATAACCGTTAAATCTTGATTTTTCGTTTAAAACCGTCAAAAAGTTTTGTCCCGTTACTTGATCTCTGAATGTTTTTTTTTTGTGATTTTTTGCTGATGTGATCTCCAAGCATATACAAACAATTTTGACAGTTTGGATCGTTGAAATTAGTTTTGGAGAATTCGTAAAACGATAGATTGCCTAACACTTAGAGTTTATTTATACTTTCATTAAGTATAACATAAGATTTTGTGGTATCCACTTGTGTAAATATTTTAAATTGAAGATCGAATTCATTCATTGTATTCATATAGGGTCAAGCAGAGTAGTTATAAAAAATCATCAAAATCGGAGTTAAAATAACCGTTAAATCGTGATTTTTCGTTTATAACCGTTGAAAAGCTTTGTCCCGTTACTTGATCTCTGAATGTTTTTTTTTGTGATTTTTTTGCTGATGTAATCTCCAAGCATATCCAAACAATTTTGACGGTTTGGATCGTTGAAATTAGTTTTGGAGAATTCGTAAAACGATAGATTGACTAACACTTAGAGTTTATTTATACTTTTATTAAGTATAACATAAGATTTTGTGGTATCCACTTGTGTAAATATTTTAAATTGAAGATCGAATTCATTCATTGTATTCATATAGGGTCAAGGAGTGTAGTTATAAAAAATCATCAAAATCGGAGTTAAAATAACCGTTAAATCGTGATTTTTCGTTTATAACCGTTGAAAAGCTTTGTCCGGTTACTTGATCTTTGAATGTTTTTTTTTTTTGTGATTTTTTGCTGATATGATCTCCAAGCATATACAAACAATTTTGACGGTTTGGATCATTGAAATTAGTTTTGGAGAATTCGTAAAACGATAGATTGACTAACACTTAGAGTTTATTTATAC
This sequence comes from Pyrus communis, assembly GCF_963583255.1. Classification (NCBI taxonomy): domain Eukaryota; kingdom Viridiplantae; phylum Streptophyta; class Magnoliopsida; order Rosales; family Rosaceae; genus Pyrus; species Pyrus communis. The sequence continues at coordinate 9,847,388 of NC_084804.1, read as the reverse complement.
TTTTATTAAGTATAACATAAGATTTTGTGGTATCCACTTGTGTAAATATTTTAAATTGAAGATCGAATTCATTCATTGTATTCATATAGGGTCAAGGAGTGTAGTTATAAAAAATCATCAAAATCGGAGTTAAAATAACCGTTAATCGTGATTTTTCGTTTATAACCGTTGAAAAGCTTTGTCCCGTTACTTGATCTTTGAATGTTTTTTTTTTGTCATTTTTTGCTGTTGTGATCTCCAAGCATATACAAACAATTTTGACGGTTTGGATCGTTGAAATTAGTTTTGGAGAATTCGTAAAACGATAAATTGACTAACACTTAGAGTTTATTTATGCTTTCATTAAGTATAACATAAGATTTTGTGGTATCCACTTGTGTAAATATTTTAAATTGAAGATCGAATTCATTCATTGTATTCATATAGGGTCAAGGAGTGTAGTTATAAAAAATCATCAAAATCGGAGTTAAAATAACCGTTAAATCGTGATTTTTCGTTTATAACCGTTGAAAAGCTTTGTCCGGTTACTTGATCTTTGAATGTTTTTTTTTTTTGTGATTTTTTGCTGATATGATCTCCAAGCATATACAAACAATTTTGACGGTTTGGATCATTGAAATTAGTTTTGGAGAATTCGTAAAACGATAGATTGACTAACACTTAGAGTTTATTTATACTTTTATTAAGTATAACATAAGATTTTGTGGTATCCACTTGTGTAAATATTTTAAATTGAAGATCGAATTCATTCATTGTATTCATATAGGGTCAAGGAGTGTAGTTATAAAAAATCATCAAAATCGGAGTTAAAATAACCGTTAATCGTGATTTTTCGTTTATAACCGTTGAAAAGCTTTGTCCCGTTACTTGATCTTTGAATGTTTTTTTTTTGTCATTTTTTGCTGTTGTGATCTCCAAGCATATACAAACAATTTTGACGGTTTGGATCGTTGAAATTAGTTTTGGAGAATTCGTAAAACGATAAATTGACTAACACTTAGAGTTTATTTATGCTTTCATTAAGTATAACATAAGATTTTGTGGTATCCACTTGTGTAAATATTTTAAATTGAAGATCGAATTCATTCATTGTATTCATATAGGGTCAATGAGTGTAGTTATAAAAAAATCATCAAAATCGGAGTTAAAATAGCCGTTAAATCGTGATTTTTCGTTTATAACCGTTGAAAAGCTTTGTCCCGTTACTTGATCTTTGAACGTTTTTATTTTTTGTGATTTTTTACTGATGTGATCTCCAAGCATATACAAACAATTTTGACGTTTTGGATCGTTGAAATTAGTTTTGGAGAATTCGTAAAACGATAGATTGACTAACACTTAGAGTTTATTTATACTTTTATTAAGTATAACATAAGATTTTGTGGTATCCACTTGTGTAAATATTTTAAATTGAAGATCGAATTCATTCATTGTATTCATATAGAGTCAAGGAGTGTAGTCATAAAAAATCATCAAAATCGGAGTTAAAATAACCGTTAAATCGTGATTTTTCGTTTATAACCGTTGAAAAGCTTTGTCCCGTTACTTGATCTTTGAATGTTTTTTTTTTTGTGATTTTTTGCTGTTGTGATCTCCAAGCATATACAAACAATTTTGACGGTTTGGATCGTTGAAATTTGTTTTGGAGAATTCGTAAAACGATAGATTGACTAACACTTAGAGTTTATTTATACTTTCATTAAGTATAACATAAGATTTTGTGGTATCCACTTGTGTAAATATTTTAAATTGAATATCGAATTCATTCATTGTATTCATATAGGGTCAATGAGTGTAGTTATAAAAAATCATAAAAATCGGAGTTAAAATAACTGTTAAATCGTGATTTTTCGTTTATAACCGTTGAAAAGCTTTGTCCCGTTACTTGATCTTTGAATGTTTTTATTTTTGTGATTTTTTTGTTGATGTGATCTCCAAGCATATCCAAACAATTTTGACGGTTTGGATCGTTGAAATTAGTTTTGGAGAATTCGTAAAACGATAGATTGACTAACATTTAGAGTTTATTTTTACTTTTATTAAGTATAACATAAGATTTTGTGGTATCCACTTGTGTAAATATTTTAAATTGAAGATCGAATTCATTCATTGTATTCATATAGGGTCAAGGAATGTAGTTATAAAAAATCATCAAAATCGGAGTTAAAATAACCGTTAAATGGTGATTTTTCGTTTATAACCGTTGAAAAGCTTTGTCCCGTTACTTGATCTTTGAATGTTTTTTTTTTTGTGATTTTTTGCTGATGTAATCTCCAAGCATATACAAACAATTTTGACGGTTTCGATCGTTGAAATTAGTTTTGGAGAATTCGTAAAACGATAGATTGACTAACACTTAGAGTTTATTTATACTTTTATTAAGTATAACATAAGATTTTGTGGTATCCACTTGTGTAAATATTTTAAATTGAAAATCGAATTCATTCATTGTATTCATATAGAGTCAAGGAGTGTAGTTATAAAAAATCATCAAAATCGGAGTTAAAATAACCGTTAAATCGTGATTTTTCGTTTATAACCGTTGAAAAGCTTTGTCCCGTTACTTGATCTTTGAATGTTTTTTTTTTTTATGATTTTTTGCTGTTGTGATCTCCAATCATATACAAACAATTTTGATCGTTTGGATCGTTGAAATTAGTTTTGGAGAATTCGTAAAACGATAGATTGACTAACACTTGAAGTTTATTTATACTTTCATTAAGTATAACATAAGATTTTGTGGTATCCACTTGTGTAAATATTTTAAATTGAAGATCGAATTCATTCATTGTATTCATATAGGGTCAATTAGTGTAGTTATAAAAAATCATCAAAATCGGAGTTAAAATAACCGTTAAATCGTTATTTTTCGTTTATAACTGTTGAAAAGCTTTGTCCCGTTACTTGATCTTTGAATGTTTTTTTTTTTTGTGATTTTTTGCTGATGTGATCTCCAAGCATATACAAACAATTTTGACGGTTTGGATCGTTGAAATTAGTTTTGGAGAATTCGTAAAACGATAGATTGACTAACACTTAGAGTTTATTTATACTTTTATTAAGTATAACATAAGATTTTGTGGTATCCACTTGTGTAAATTTTTTAATTGAAGATCGAATTCATTCATTGTATTCATATAGGGTTAAGGAGTGTAGTTGTAAAAAATCATCAAAATCGGAGTTAAAATAACCGTTAAATCGTGATTTTTCGTTTATAACCGTTGAAAAGCTTTGTCCCGTTACTTGATCTTTGAATATTTTTTTTTTTGTGATTTTTTGCTGATGTGATCTCCAAGCATATACAAACAATTTTGACGGTTTGGATCGTTGAAATTAGTTTTGAAGAATTCGTAAAACGATAGATTGACTAACACTTAGAGTTTATTTATACTTTTATTAAGTATAACATAAGATTTTGTGGTATTCACTTATGTAAATATTTTAAATTGAAGATCGAATTCATTCATTGTATTCATATAGGGTCAAGGAGTGTAGTTATAAAAAATCATCAAAATCGAAGTTAAAATAACCGTTAAATCGTGATTTTTCGTTTATAACCGTTGAAAAGCTTTGTCCCGTTACTTGATCTTTGAATGTTTTTTTTTTTTGTGATTTTTTGCTGATTTGATCTCCAAGCATATACAAACAATTTTGACGGTTTGGATCGTTGAAATTTGTTTTGGAGAATTCGTAAAACGATAGATTGACTAACACTTATAGTTTATTTATACTTTCATTAATTATAACATAAGATTTTGTGGTATCCACTTGTGTAAATATTTTAAATTGAAGATCGAATTCATTCATTGTATTCATATAGGGTCAATGAGTGTAGTTATAAAAAATCATCAAAATCGGAGTTAAAATAACTGTTAAATCGTGATTTTTCGTTTATAACCGTTGAAAAGCTTTGTCCCGTTACTTGATCTTTGAATGTTTTTTTTTTTGTGATTTTTTTGTTGATGTGATCTCCAAGCATATCCAAACAATTTTGACGGTTTGGATCGTTGAAATTAGTTTTGGAGAATTCGTAAAACGATAGATTGACTAACACTTAGAGTTTATTTCTACTTTTATTAAGTATGACATAAGATTTTGTGGTATCCACTTGTGTAAATATTTTAAATTGAAGATCGAATTCATTCATTGTATTCATATAGGGTCAAGGAATGTAGTTATAAAAAATCATCAAAATCGGAGTTAAAATAACCGTTAAATGGTGATTTTTCGTTTATAACCGTTGAAAAGCTTTGTCCCGTTACTTGATCTTTGAATGTTTTTTTTTTTGTGATTTTTTGCTGATGTGATCTCCAAGCATATACAAACAATTTTGACGGTTTGGATCGTTGAAATTAGTTTTGGAGAATTCGTAAAACGATAGATTGACTAACACTTAGAGTTTATTTATACTTTTATTAAGTATAACATAAGATTTTGTGGTATCCACTTGTGTAAATATTTTAAATTGAAAATCGAATTCATTCATTGTATTCATATAGAGTCAAGGAGTGTAGTTATAAAAAATCATCAAAATCGGAGTTAAAATAACCGTTAAATCGAGATTTTTCGTTTATAACCGTTGAAAAGCTTTGTCCCGTTACTTGATCTTTGAATGTTTTTTTTTTTTGTGATTTTTTGCTGTTGTGATCTCCAATCATATACAAACAATTTTGATCGTTTGGATCGTTGAAATTAGTTTTGGAGAATTCGTAAAACGATAGATTGACTAACACTTGGAGTTTATTTATACTTTCATTAAGTATAACATAAGATTTTGTGGTATCCACTTGTGTAAATATTTTAAATTGAAGATCGAATTCATTCATTGTATTCATATAGGGTCAATTAGTGTAGTTATAAAAAATCATCAAAATCGGAGTTAAAATAACGGTTAAATCGTTATTTTTCGTTTATAACTGTTGAAAAGCTTTGTTCCGTTACTTGATCTTTGAATGTTTTTTTTTTTTGTGATTTTTTGCTGATGTGATCTCCAAGCATATACAAACAATTTTGACGGTTTGGATCGTTGAAATTAGTTTTGGAGAATTCGTAAAACGATAGATTGACTAACACTTAGAGTTTATTTATACTTTTATTAAGTATAACATAAGATTTTGTGGTATCCACTTGTGTAAATTTTTTAATTGAAGATCGAATTCATTCATTGTATTCATATAGGGTTAAGGAGTGTAGTTGTAAAAAATCATCAAAATCGGAGTTAAAATAACCGTTAAATCGTGATTTTTCGTTTATAACCGTTGAAAAGCTTTGTCCCGTTACTTGGTCTTTGAATATTTTTTTTTTTGTGATTTTTTGCTGATGTGATCTCCAAGCATATACAAACAATTTTGACGGTTTGGATCGTTGAAATTAGTTTTGGAGAATTCGTAAAACGATAGATTGACTAACACTTAGAGTTTATTTATACTTTTATTAAGTATAACATAAGATTTTGTGGTATCCACTTATGTAAATATTTTAAATTGAAGATCGAATTCATTCATTGTACACATAAAGGGTCAAGGAGTGTAGTTATAAAAAATCATCAAAATCGAAGTTAAAATAACCGTTAAATCGTGATTTTTCGTTTATAACCGTTGAAAAGCTTTGTCCCGTTACTTGATCTTTGAATGTTTTTTTTTTGTGATTTTTTGCTGATTTGATCTCCAAGCATATACAAACAATTTTGACGGTTTGGATCGTTGAAATTTGTTTTGGAGAATTCGTAAAACGATTGATTGACTAACACTTATAGTTTATTTATACTTTCATTAATTATAACATAAGATTTTGTGGTATCCACTTGTGTAAATATTTTAAATTGAAGATCGAATTCATTCATTGTATTCATATAGTGTCAATGAGTGTAGTTATAAAAAATCATCAAAATCGGAGTTAAAATAACCGTTGAAAAGCTTTGTCCCGTTACTTGATCTCTGAATGTTTTTTTTTTTTGTGATTTTTTGCTGATGTGATCTCCAAGAATATACAAACAATTTTGACGGTTTGGATCGTTGAAATTAGTTTTGGAGAATTCGTAAAACGATAGATTGACTAACACTTAGAGTTATTTATTCTTTCATTAAGTATAACATAAGATTTTGTGGTATCCACATCCACTTGTGTAAATATTTTAAATTGAAGATCGAATTCATTCATTGTATTCATATAGGGTCAAGGTGTGTAGTTATAAAAAATCATCAAAATCGGAGTTAAAATAACCGTTAAATCGTGATTTTTCGTTTATAACCGTTGAAAAGTTTTGTCCCGTTACTTGATCTCTGAATGTTTATTTTTTATTATTTTTTGTTGATGTGATCTCAAAGCATATACAAACAAGTTTGACGGTTGGGATCGTTGATAGGAGCATATTTATGCTACTTAGTTGTGTTGTTTCCTTACACTTAGTGAGTTAATTACTATGTATTTCAGTCTTTTAAAGTATTTTCGTGTGTTTTTAGGTTCTAATGGCAAAAGGAGCAAGAAAGTGCATTTTGAGGCTATTTGGAGCATTTTTAGGCATGGATTGGATAGCTTAATCATGGAGCAAAGAGGATGGACGAAATTGAAGACTAGAAGAGTTAGGAAAGGCTACAAATCTGGTGGAAGAAGTTCTATTCCAATGAAGATAAGGAAGAAGCAAGAAACAAGGGATCTTATCCAAACCTTATCTTATCCAACCTTATCCAAACCTTATCCTATCCTATCTCTAACATTATCCTATTCTTTCCTATCCAAATCAGGTGGGGACTTAAACTTAGCTATTTAGGTGGGATTAGATATATATCTAAACACTTAGAACAGATTCTAGACCCCCATTCCTTTGTATGTCGCATGTACACCACTCCTAGTAGGTTTAGGAATCGAAAACCTTCTCCTACTCTTATATCACATGTTCATATCCCTTTAGGATTAGGAATCTGATCTAAACCCTTCTTTCTAGAAGCCTTATCTTATCCCTACAGCCCTTGCCGCACCTATCCTTCTAGAAGGGCCTAAATCCATGACGTGCACTACCTATCCCAATCCCATTTGGTTTCTACCTTAAAATACCCCTTTTTCAATAGGATTAGGCAATCCTTCTCCTTCACTAAGTGTGCCAAACTAGCCTATATAAACAGCCTTGCCGTGCCATTTAATCACCACCACCCCCTTCACACAACATTCAGACATTCCTTCAGAAAACACCATTTGCCGTGACCTTGCAACCACCCATCCATCATTCCCCTACTTCCACACCTCCATCCCAACCTCCATACACCACCATCATCCTTTGCCGCACCACCATACATACCTAAATCCATCCAAATCCCAGAAAATCATCCACAAACCCACCATAGACCTTGTGCCGTGACTTAGCAAGGAAGAGGAGAAGGAAGACCAAGCCTTGGGCGTTTGTGCATTCAAGTTGGAGTGTTGGACGTTTTTAGGTGTAATCTATCTTTTATTTTCAATGTTTAAATCTATATTGCTTTGTTTTGTCATGAACATGAGAGGCTAAACTCGTTTTAGCCTAGGGATGCTTTGAAACCATGATTACATTTATAATATGAGTTGATTAAGTCCAGTTGTGATTTCATAAGGCGTGAACGCAATTTGCTTAACCGTTTGATGGATAACTTATTCTTGTATGTTTATTAGGGAGGCCTACTTAATTTGCATGCTTGAATTTGGGGCTAGAATATAAGGGTGTTTCACATAATCGTTACAAACTTATATTCACAAGTAGTTAAGGTTGTTTTCACAATCATGTTAAGTAAATTCCTAGCATGCGTATCATGATGTCATAGTTACAAGTGCTTTGTCAATACTTATGATTTCCATTGAACGTAATGATCTTTGACCGTATCTCTATTATGATGTCATGTAGGGGACGTTTTGAAGAATGCTTTGGGTTGTCGTATGATGTCATCCAATCCACTAACTTAAGGGAAATCTGAGGGTTAATTAGTGATGTCACGGTTAATCTGGGGTGTTGAGGCTCATGGTTTATCGGAAAAGCAACTGAAAATCAATTTATGTTAGAAAGTATCATGTGTGGAGAAGTATCCCTTGGCTATCCCATCATCCATTAGTTTTTCTAAAATTCGTCCAAAATCTGTTTTAAAGTTTTAAGTTACTTGTTTTCTTTTAAATTCGTCCAAAATCAAAACCCCCTTTCTTATTTGTTCCAAATCTGTCCAAAAGAGTCTTTTTGAGTCTTTAGAGTCAAAACCAAGTGTATTTTCGTCCAAATTAAGTCCTAGAGTCTAAATTGAGTCTTTTTGGTTGTTTTAAGTTGTTTTGAGTCTTTTCAAGTTAGTAAGAGTCTTGTGAGTTTATTTAAAGTGTTTTAAAGCCTATTTTCACTTCTTTGAGTCAATTTTCATTAGGTTAGCAATCCCTCCTAATTCCCCGCCTAAAACGATCCCTACTTATATCTATACTACAATTGTCAAAAAGAGGGTTTAATTTGTGTGCTTATATATTTCACATCAATCATTGAAATTAGTTTTGGAGAATTCGTATGCCATCAATCAAGTTCCGTGTGTGTGTGTGTGTATATATATTTATTAAGTAGATTTAAATCTATTTATTTTGTACGTATAAATTATAATTGACTGGTACACGGAATAGTACATATATCACGTGTCACGTGTGTCATTATAAAAATAGTGAGATATGTCATGACAGTCATGTGTGTGATAAAAAGTTAATAACTTAAAAAAAAAAAAAATTTCTCACCACTTCTATTAATTTTCATTTTTCCCTCTCTTTTTTGTTTCCTTTTCAACTTTTTCTTATTATTTTCACTTTTCCCTAATTCCTTCACTTTTTTGTTTCATTTTCAACTTTTCTTAACATTTTCATTTTCCCTCCATTTTTTTTTTCAAAAAGGGCGGCAAGTTGGCAACGGCAAGAAATTCATTATTGAAATTTGAATGGAAACAAATCACATCAAATTTCAATGGATGCAATGCAATGCATCATATTCATGCATATTAAATTATTAATTAATAATTATTATAGTTTTTATAAAATTTAATATATATATATATATAATTATTATAGATAGACTTAATATTTTGGGGGTATAATTATTATAGTATATATAATTATTATCATTATTATAAATTTTATAGTTAATTTAATATATATATATATATATATATATATTTATTATAATTTTTAGGGGTATAAAATTGTAAAATTAATGTATATGATTATTACAGTATTTTTTTAGGGTTATAAAATTATAAAAATAATATTCTGCTTATCGTGTATCGTGCTCCCGTTATCTTAACAGGTGCTTATCGGGTTACCCGATAACGACCCGATTCGTTATCGTGTCGATCCAAACACCTGTTAATTTCGTGTCGTGTCGTGTCAGGTTATCGGGTCGTGTCAGAAATTGCCAGGCCTACTAGAAAGTCATCGTCCGCTTATTAATGTGTATTAATTTAAATTTTTTAAATCACAGTTCCTTAAACCTTCTCTTTTCACAAACCTCCACCGCTCCGTTTGCTCTTCTTCTTCAATACCACCACCACCCACCTCCCCAATACCCCAAATCCCTCTCTTTCTACGGCCGCCCACCCACTCAGCCACCGCCTCCGACACGACTGGGCCAACACCCTCGCTTCCTCTGTTGGGTCAACTCGTCGACTTGGACAACGGTCCGGACTCGACCCTTCTGCGTAGAGAGCTCAAACGGCTCATGGAGGACGCAATTGAAGAACCCGAAAATGTTGATAACAATGGGGGAAGCGTTAGGGTGAGGGTGGAAATCGAGGAGCTTTATATGTTGTGGAAGCAGAGGGTTGAGGAGAGGAGGCCTTTTCAGTATGTTGTCGGGTGCGAGCATTGGAGGGACTTGGTGTTGTGTGTTGAAGAAGGGGTTTTGATTCCGAGGCCGGGGACTGAGCTCATTGTTGGTTTGGTTGGGGATGTGGTTTTGGGGAATGAGGGGTTGAGGGAGGGGTTGTGGGCTGATTTGGGGACGGGGAGCGGCGCAATTGCGATTGGGATTGCGAGGGTTTTGGGGAGTGGTGGGAGAGTCATTGCTACAGATTTGAGTCCCGCGGCAATTAGGGTTTGCATCTTTTAATGTGCAGAGGTATGGTTTGCAGGTTAGTGTTTAAAGATTTAGTGCTAATGTACTGGGGATGCATTTGGTTCATATGATTGGCTTGGATTTGATAACCGATAACTCACGAGATTCAAGGTACTTGAAATTAGAAATGAACGTCAACTTCCATATTTTGGTCCATGTTAAAGACTTTAGATAGATTACAAACTCACAAGAATGATAGTTGAGTTCATATGCTATATATCTACATCTCATGCTGTGTTATGAAGAGAAATATTGAGTGGTGACTTATAGGCTTTTAAACATTCGATAAGTTTTAAGGAAATGATACTATCAACTCATGTGAATTGGGTAACAAGTGTGTTTTGATTGCCAAGTAACTTGAAGATGGAAGTTCCAAATATTTGAACTTTCAAATAGAACCTAGAGTTGCATTGAACGGTGGTATCAATGGCATGGATGATCCTTTACATCTTTGCAAAGGTGCTGCTTTTATGTTGAAACCTGGTGGATTCTTTGCGTTCGAGGTATCTATTTTTGCGTTTGCTAAATGTTAAAAGTGTTATCATTTGCCTTTCAAAAGTTAGTTATTTTGTACTTTTTATGTTGATAGAGATCAGCTGAAGTTACAATCAAAATAGACGGTTAAAAACTAGTTTGTATGCCGTGAATTGTGTAGTCTATGCTTCAGATCCCGTCCATTCCTCGCTTTGCTAGAACTTTAGAAAGTAAAAATGAGGTCCGAGTGAAAGCAAAACACTCTGTGTTTCCAAATTGCAACTACGAGGTGCCTCATGAGAAAGACATCGTGATATGCATTTACTGATTTCAGCTAGTTTGTAATTGATCTAATCTCTCTTCCCCTTCAATCTTATGATGTTGCAGACAAATGGCGAGGAGCAGTGCGCAAGAATCTTGTAGAGTACATGGAAAACGATGCTGGAGGCAGCTTTTGTAATTTGAACGTAGTTCCCGATTTTGCTGGTGTTAATAGATTTGTTACTGGATTCCGAACGCAAGCGATATGAAGTATGATCTCCTACCTGGAATCCGAGTCACTCTTTCTTTGACTCATAGATATAAACAAGAAATAGTCAAATTTGTTTATGAGTAAGATTGAGATTAGGCGGAAGTGTTGTCTATACGCTAGTTTTCTAGTACTACAGATCATTAATTTTTTAAGTTCCAAGTTTCCTACATTGCTAGCACAATCTCCTATTTGTTTGACAATGATATAGATTGTTTTTCTTCTTTGGTGGAGAATAGCCGATAAAATGATAACATGTTGACGTATTTAGAATAGGAAAAGTCATGTTTACTTAATTGGACGGAAAAAATCGCGTATTGAACAAGTTGGGGATAGGAAAGTCAAAAATCGGAAGAACTCCATCATGCATGGTAACGTAGAGCCCACATACTTTCATTTCCGAATGTGTTATCAAACACAATGAAAGTAAAGAATAACTCCATTACGCATTCCATGAAAGTAACACTAAACTAAACGGAGTAAAATTTTTATTGACAAGATAAATATGTACAAAAAGGGGAACACTTGGTGGTGGCTTTTCATCCGTAGAACACTTTGAGATTAACGTATGTCAGATGTGATTGGAAGTATGGGGTTAAACTAAACGTGCAACAAGAGCAACAAAAACCTGAGCTCTTATGCCGGAAATCGGGCACTAACCCTTTGGGTCGAGATACAAAGCGTGTCAATCTTTGGTCTTAATTTTCAAGACACTAAACCATTCCCCTTCTTTGTTGAGCACCAACCTTCGTTTGGTGACACTAGCAACAAACCTATTAATCAGTATCTTGACAAATCCTCACTACATCCTGAAAAATCATTTGCTCTTTCTTGAGATGGGAACATCTTCCGGCATAGCCCTCTTAAGCTGGGCTCAGCACGACGTTCTTCGCGATTGCCTCTTCACTCTCTGGGGCAACTTGAATGGACTCCAGCTCTTTCGGCGTTTAGAGGACTCACAAAAGAGGCCAGAGGCCAGAGCTTGCTGAAGCCACTCCTCAAATTCTTGTTCATCTTCATCCATCTTTTCAGCATCCAAATCCCATGGGAATCTACTTGAGTTGGATCTTTGAGTTTTCTCCAAACCAACCATGTTAACGTGGAAGCTAGGCCTATGAGTGTTGGGCCTGCACGCCATTCCCTGCATGGAACAAGTTGAAGCGATAAGATATCAATCTCGTTTCTCCCTGGCACAAAGTAGAGATGCACACCAAAAACATAATAATGGATCAAGGGTACTTGTTCTCTTAGTCCAAGGAACAATTAAAAGTCCTTCCAATATAGTGTCTTCTGTGCTACAAGGTTCAGCAGGATGTCTGCCAGGTAACTGGGTCCGCTCGCTCACTGTTCTACTCAAATTTGAATACTTTCAAGATCAAGTTTTAAATAAGAATGATGCTTTTCAGGCAATTTGCCTGATTCATGTAATTTTGCAGTTCCACCGCTGTATAGGGTACAAAACATGCAGACAGTAGAACAAGGACAAGCTTGCAGAACTTAGATATTATATCCTGATTAAAACCATTACCTGACAAATAGCCCATTCAGACACATCAAAGATTTTGCTCTCAGCACAGACAAAGGCCCGCGGTATTTCCACCTAAATGAAAAGAGAAAAAAAAATAAAAAAATAAAAACCAACAAAGACAACAAAAATCACAAGGGATGCTTAAATGTACATGTCTGCAACGAGGGAAATGATTCAGCTTAACAAATCATGCAAATCAGTGTTATGAAGATATTAACATGCATTATAGAAACAGGGAAACCACGTGAAAGTCACAAGAGCCCTTGAAAGATGGATCTCATCCCTGAAAGTCACGAGAGCACCATTTAAGCATTTGAATTCTGAACTTCTAACTCTCAAATTCCTACCTTTATTTATATAGTCATTTCTGCAGTTCTGACATGCAACTCACACTTCAGTGAAAAATTGTTTTGTTGTTTAACGCATTGATAAATGCATGTGAGGACAGCAGAACCATTTGCATAGGGTGAGAAAAAGGTGTTCAGGTAAAAACTCTCAAGGTATACACAATTAAGATTGGAAAAATAACACGAAAAGTACTGTGTAAAATACCTTATGTGGCCTATTAAATACTAGAGTTCCTTTGTACTCAACCCATCCATCTCCATCCTTTGCTTGGTGATATTGACAGCAATCCTAATTGCACAATGGATCCAATACATCAGATGCATACAGCAATGATGTGAAAAAAATGAGAAAAGTAACATATTCGACACTGAAATTAGTTAAAAAGAACAGCAACAAATAGAGAATAATGTCAGACCTGACACCATCTAGCCTTGGCTTTGCTTCTGTTTGTGCATACCCATATATGCGAATTTCCACACTTAGTGCACTGTATACGTCTCGACTCTTCAGAAAAATAATCTGGACCATCCTGCTTATACACAATTAAATGGGGGTTATATACCAAAAGCAGTAAATTGACTCAGAAAAATGACCCAGTGAAATACAGATTTATCATCGGGCAATAAGATGCGGAAGTACAATGACTGCTACAAAAAAAGATAGCTTCTTCTACATTGCATAATTGATATAAATTGGAAATTATGCACCATAGAAAATTTAATTAATATATTTTGAATTCGCAATTACTAAGACAATATAGAAATATGGGTTAATCTCAATTTACTACCCTTGGTTTTCAACATTTGGTACATTAAATTTTTTTTTTTTTTTAATTCCAGAGTGTTACCTGAAGTCATAAATTTGGGAAACTTTCATACATCCGTTAAGGTTGCTGATAAATCAGTCGGTGATGTGGCACCCATATGGACACTGATTGGACGCCACATGTCAATATGGGCCCATGTAAATATTTTTTAAAAAAGGGTTAAAATATCTGGGCAGCCCAACCCTCCCTCCATTCCCTCCTGCACCCACCCAACCCTCCCTTCTCTCCTCTGCGCCCACCCAACCCTCTTCGATCCCCCGAACATCCAACCTTCCCCCTCCCTCTTTGACTCCACTCTTCTCTCCCCTAATCCTTCCATACTCAAACCACCTCTCCCTCACCACCATACCCCAACCCCACCCATTTGACGGCCAGTGGTCAACAAAACCCAGATTTACGGCCGGAGAGTCACACCTACCAGATTTGACGGCGGTGAAGAACAAAACCCAGCAGCCGGAGAAGTCGGTGGTGGGGAGCACAAACCCAGCAGCCAAACCGATTTTTTAATCTTTTCAAATTTTCTTTCGATTTTTGTGTTTAACATGGCCTCCGTTCTGCCATCTGTTATGCAAGATTTGATCTGATTTGGATTTTTTTTTTTTTCCTGCATTTGTTGTGGATTCGGATCCCAGGTGCCAAATAGGGACAAATAAAGTGAAAAGGGTTGGGTGGATATAAAAAGGGAGTTCAGCGCTGCCCAGATTTTTTTTTTTTTTTATTTTTTTAAATTTTTTAATTTTTTAATTTTTAATAGCTACTGTGAACACGAAAGTTTCCTTGAAACAAGAAACCAGAATAACGTGTACAAAATAATATTTTTTGTGTTTATGATTTTTGGGGTTACGATCTCTCTTAAATTTGGTCCTCTGATTCTATCTCCGTAAGATCTAGATTTGTTGATCCAAGGGCCGTCGAGGCTTGATCTTGGATGAACAGTTGTAAGTTTCTTCAAGGGCCTTCGGGGCTTGATCTTGAATGTTGATGGATGAGCGGATCTTCAAGGGCTTTTGGGCTTGATCTTGAAGAACGGTTGGTTTTCTTTAAGGGCCGTCGAGGCTTGATCTTGAATGAACAGTTGGTTTTCTTCAAGGGCTTTTGGGCTTGATCTTGAAGAATAGATGTGTGGATTTGTTTGTTGATCCAAGGACCGTCGGGGCTTGATCTTGGATGAACAGTTGTTGAACGGATCTTCAAGGGACGTTGGGCTTGATCTTGAAGAATGGGTGTATGGGTTTGTTGAGGTTGTTGATCCAAAGGGCCGTTGGGGCTTGATCTTAGGATGAACGGATGAACACTTTCTTCAAGGGCCGTCGGGGCTTGATCTTGAAAGAGGATTTAACGAAGAACGAAGAGTGCTTTCTTGATCCTTCGGGATTTGCTTGAAAGTTTTAGAGTTTCAAAGCTTCAAGGATTTGGGGAGTTCTCTTCCAATTTGGGAGTAGAGAAATGTATTTGTGAATTCCTTGATGCTTGATACCTTGATGGAGAAGCCTATTTATAGGCTTTGAGAATGAATGACCACCACAAAATATTTTTTTCCTTTCCAAGCACCATTGCCTAATTTTCCCACTTAATGCAATATTGAAATTGAAGTGGTGTAACTTATGGCCTAATTTCCCACTTAATACCATTTTAAACTTGAAATGTGTATGCTTTGTCATTGCCCAAATGAGAAAAACTTTCTTTGATCCGTAATGGATTGAAGTGTGCTTACCTTGTCATTGCCCAACATGAGAAGAAAAACTTGTTTTGATCCTCAATGGATTGAAATGTACTTGCCTTGTCATTGCCCAAAATGAGAAGAAAAACTTGTTTAATCCTTCAAGGGTATTTCTTCCTATTTTGTTGAGTCACACGCCATGTGTACAATTTGTACAACACGTGGCGTATACCATGTATGCCTTGACACGTCAAAACTTTAATGCATTGGTGAACATTTGTTTTACTGAAATTTCGATGTCTACAAATGCCCCCACTTCAAGGCGCGTCGTAGACATGTGCTTGTCACGTGTAGAAGATGCGTTTTGAAGTCCCTTAATGTAGATGTCAACCCAAGGGCCGTCGAGGCTTGATCTTGAAGGTTGATGGATGAGCGGATCTTCAACCCGTCTTCTGCCATGATTAAGTAGGCGTCATTGGTGTAGATCTCTTGTATTACGTAGGGTCCATCTCACTTTGATGTGAACTTGCTTTTTGTCTTATGAGTTGTAATGATAGGCCTACGCAATGCCAGCACGAGATCTCCGGCTTGGAAAGACCTTGGGCGGACTTTCTTGTTGAATGCCTTGGATAACCGTGCTTGGTAGCATTCCAAGTGTTGTTGAGCTTCGAGCCTTCTCTCATCCAGCGCTTCCAACTCCTGAAGGCGCAACTTTGCATTTTCTTCATCAGTCAAGCCTTCTTGTATAGCCATCCTTAGTGAGGGAATTTGACTTTCGAGCGGTAGAACAGCTTCTACGCCATATACGAGAGAATAAGGTGTAGCTTGGGTAGGAGTCCTATGTGTAGTCCTATATGCCCAAAGTGCTTCACTTATTCTTTCATGCCAATCTCTCTTTGTTCGGCCGATTACCTTTTTCAGGAGGTTGCACAGCGTCTTGTTGAATGCTTCCGCGAGGCCGTTGGCTGGAGCATGATACATGGAAGACTTGTGCTGCTTGAACTTGTATTTGTCGCAAAGCTCGTCCACGAGTCGGTTGGAGAACTGCTTTCCGTTGTCAGTGATAATGTAGCGAGGCACCCCATATCGGTGGATGATATGCTCCTTGATGAAACGAACAACAGTTTCCTTTTTTACTTCCCTTAAAGGGATGGCTTCAGCCCACTTGGAGAAGTAATCTGTTGCAGCTAAGATGTAAGCTTCCCCTGCAGATGACTTTGGCGTAATTGGTCCTACAACGTCCAATCCCCATGCGTCAAACGGCCATGAAGCAACTGTAGGGTGTAATGGTTCAGGCGGTTGATGTATGAAGTTGGCGTGGAATTGGCAGGCTTGGCACCTTTTGGCGTGTTCCAGGCAGTCCTTCACCATGCTCGACCAGTAATAACCCATTCTTTTAAGCCGGAAATGTAGCTTTGGTCTAGACTGATGTGCCCCACACACACCTGAATGTGCTTCTTCCATGGCTAGATTAACTTCTTCCTCACCTAGGCATCTCAGGAGCACTCCTTCAAAAGAGCGTCGATAGAGTGTTCCTTTGTAGTAAAGGAAGCGAGGTGCTCATCGACGTATTTCAGAACGGTGTCTGAGATCATCTGGAAGCTTTCCGTGCTCTAAGTAGTCGATCAGCGGCTGTCTCCACTCTTCAGCATCGACTGGAAGTACTGAGATGACATTTGTATCATCTAGTGACATTTCATTAACGAGCGGAATCACCCATCTTTGGCAAACTGGCACGTCTGCAACTTCATCTTTTCCTAGTGTCATACTCGAGGCTAGATTGGCGAGAGCGTCTGCCATTTGATTTTCCTTTCTTGGCACATGTTCTAGTGTCACGGCTTCGAACTTTTGTAGCAGTTGGGTCGCTAGCCGGAAGTATGGGACGAGATCATCTTTCCTTACCTCATATTCAGTTAAGAGTTGATTGATTATGAGCTTGGAATCGCCATATACCTCAAGAGCTGTGATTTCCATGTTGATCGCCATTTGGAGCCCGATGATCAATGCTTGGTACTCAGCAACATTGTTGGAGCATAGCTCATTCAGTTGGAAGGAGTAAGGTAGTATTTGCCTTTGTGGCGACATGAATACCACTACTGCCCCCGCTCCGTCTGCTCATGCGGATCCATCGAAGAACATCGTCCATGTTGGGAAGATGTCGATGTAGAACACCTCCTCGTCAGTTTGGTGCTGTTTGCAGTTTCAGCTCGTGCAGGCAATGAGCGTTTGGTGCCGTTTGCAGTTTCAGCTCGTGCAGGCAAGGAGCGTTTTGGTGCCGTTTGCAGTTTCAGCTCGTGCAGGCAAGGAGCGTTTGGTGCCGTTTGCAGTTTCAGCTCGTGCAGGCAAGGAGCGTTTGTTGTCACCTTTTAGGCTCGTGCGAACGAGGAGCTTTGGTTGTCGCCTTTTAGGCTCGTGCGAACGAGGAGCGTTGGTTGTCGCCTTTTAGGCTCGTGCGAACGAGGAGCGTTGGTTGTCGCCTTTTAGGCTCGTGCGGACGAGGAGCTTTTTTTTGAATTTGTCAAACGATCTTAGAGAGGCATTCCTTGCAATCTTCATAGCAAGGAGTCTTGACCGAGTGATTGAAGAAGTCTTTTGGGAAGAAATCGCGCATCGTGATGGCAACGGACGATCTTTGTGTCATAACTTCCTCATCCTCAACACTTTCATGTAGCTTTGAAGGTTGACGGTAGCTGCTTTGCCCCCTTTCCGATTGGTGAACTTGTGGACAAGATGGTTGCTGCTTCTCCAATTTCTTCGAAGCGATCTTCAAAAGGCATTCCTCACAATCTTCATAGCAAGGAGCCTTGATCGAGAATTTGAATAAGTCTTCGAGGAAGAAAAGATCCCGCATAAACGATCTTTGTGTTGAAATTTTCTTATCTTCAACATTTTCACATTGCTTTGGAGGTTGGCGAAAGCTGCTTTCCCTCCTTTCTGATTGGTGCACTTGTGGAGAAGACATATGTTTCTCGTGCAGTTTCTTCGGAGTGACATGAGTCCATCCTTCAATTTCACTTGACTTGGAACATGCCCCCAACAGTCGAGGTGAAGACTTTGAGTCGAAAGAGCCAGAAGTGACATCTTTCTTAGGGATTTCATCTTCAGTGCCGTTCTCTTGGGTTTGTTGGCATGAAGATTTGCCAATGTGGACGATGATGCGCCTCTTTACCTTCAGTGGTCCTTTTGTGTCGACCTCTAGGATTGCTTGGCGCTTCATCCTTGAAGGAATCAAGCTTCAAACGTCGCCTTTTTCTGCTAACCCATCGAGCTTTTCTTCCTTTGGTGTTGTCTTCCTCTTTCCAAAAGGCTTCTCATTATCTTCAAATCTTTCCGAAGCTGATCGTCGCAGAGGAGAGATAGCTGTGTTGCTTTGTTTCTTAGGCTTTAACAACCTTTCAAAAACAGAGCTTTGGGATGTTGGCGCGTTAAGCCTCTTGAAGACGGAAGTTCGGTCTTGCCCACCAATACGATCAAGTGCCGAAATTCTGGGTTTTGAATGATTCAGCCTATCGAAGACTGACACTCGAATAGGAGGTTTAGGCTCCTCTTGATTTTGTTCAATGCTCACGCTGATGTGTTGAGCGCTAGCGTTTTTCGCTTTGCTTGAAATCTTCACGAGTGCATTTGGTGTGAAGCCAAGTCCAGCTTTGTTGTTGTCAACTCCGTAATCATGCTCCTTCAACTTCTTTTGAGTCTCGGTGAGGTCACGATCTTTGTCGTTGACGGTGTTTGAAACCTTCTTTCCAAGATTTGAAGAGGAAGCAAAGTTATGCCTAGCCTTTGACATGAGTTCGTAGGCATTTGGGTCAAAGCCTTCTTCGGTCTTCTTAGTTGGAAGAGAGCTTGGTTTCACTTTGACGCCATGCTGTGCCTCCAGACGGTTGATGAGTCCGGCGGTTTGCAAGTTTTTCTCCTCTGCAGTCTTTATCAGCCTTGCAACTGTTTCCTTCATCTGAACCAGCTGTTTTTCAATGGAGGTAGTGCCGATAGTCATGACTTGTTCTTTGTTTGAAGCCATGGACTGTGCTTGAATATCTTGAACGGAGACAGAGATGAGAGGTAGAGATTGTCCCACTGGGCGTGCCAAATTTGTGAACACGAAAGTTTCCTTGAAACAAGGAACCAGAATAACGTGTACAAAATAATATTTTTTGTGTTTATGATTTTTGGGGTTACGATCTCTCTTAAATTTGGTCCTCTGATTCTATCTCCGTAAGATCTAGATTTGTTGATCCAAGGGCCGTCGAGGCTTGATCTTGGATGAACAGTTGTAAGTTTCTTCAAGGGCCTTCGGGGCTTGATCTTGAATGTTGATGGATGAGCGGATCTTCAAGGGCTTTTGGGCTTGATCTTGAAGAACGGTTGGTTTTCTTCAAGGGCCGTCGAGGCTTGATCTTGAATGAACAGTTGGTTTTCTTCAAGGGCTTTTGGGCTTGATCTTGAAGAATAGATGTGTGGATTTGTTTGTTGATCCAAGGACCGTCGGGGCTTGATCTTGGATGAACAGTTGTTGAACGGATCTTCAAGGGGCGTTGGGCTTGATCTTGAAGAATGGGTGTATGGGTTTGTTGAGGTTGTTGATCCAAAGGGCCGTTGGGGCTTGATCTTAGGATGAACGGATGAACACTTTCTTCAAGGGCCGTCGGGGCTTGATCTTGAAAGAGGATTTAACGAAGAACGAAGAGTGCTTTCTTGATCCTTCGGGATTTGCTTGAAAGTTTTAGAGTTTCAAAGCTTCAAGGATTTGGGGAGTTCTCTTCCAATTTGAGAGTAGAGAAATGTATTTGTGAATTCCTTGATGCTTGATACCTTGATGGAGAAGCCTATTTATAGGCTTTGAGAATGAATGACCACCACAAAATATTTTTTTCCTTTCCAAGCACCATTGCCTAATTTTCCCACTTAATGCAATATTGAAATTGAAGTGGTGTAACTTATGGCCTAATTTCCCACTTAATGCAATATTGAAATTGAAGTGGTGTAACTTATGGCCTAATTTCCCACTTAATACCATTTTAAACTTGAAATGTGTATGCTTTGTCATTGCCCAAATGAGAAAAACTTTCTTTGATCCGTAATGGATTGAAGTGTGCTTACCTTGTCATTGCCCAACATGAGAAGAAAAACTTGTTTTGATCCTCAATGGATTGAAATGTACTTGCCTTGTCATTGCCCAAAATGAGAAGAAAAACTTGTTTAATCCTTCAAGGGTATTTCTTCCTATTTTGTTGAGTCACACGCCATGTGTACAATTTGTACAACACGTGGCGTATACCATGTATGCCTTGACACGTCAAAACTTTAATGCATTGGTGAACATTTGTTTTACTGAAATTTCGATGTCTACAGCTACATGCGCCCAAATTGACACATGGTATCCAGTCATTGTCCACATGGGCGCCACATCACCAACTGTATGAAAGTGTCCTAAAATTATGACTTTAGGTACCGCTCTAGGATGAAAAAAACTTAATGTACCAAATGTTGAAAACCATGAAACTTCAAGGTAGTAAACTGAGATTAACCCTAGAAATATTATAACTGCTCTCATATCTGTAGTTATTAATGACCTCCATCAAAATGACAATCAGATAAATCTCAGGAAAGTGCATGACACTAAACAACTAAGGGCTCGTTTGGATGTGCTTTTAAAATAACTAAAAGCGCTTTTCGAGAAAATATTTTTGGGTTCCAAAAGCAATTAAAATTGCTTTCTGTAAGAAGCATTAGTTATGTGCTTCTTCCAAGAAGCACTGTAAGTAATTTTTCGAGATTTACTTGCATCTTTACCAAAGATTAGTTCTAAAAATAATTTTACCAAATGCACTTTCAGTCATTTTAAAAGCACATCCAAACAAACTCTAAATCTACAATCAAATAACATAGCTCACCTGATGTGAAGTACTATAGGACTTCTGGCACACACTCTTAGTCTTGGATTCTTCCTTCCGCAACTGCTCATCATAGTCTCTTTTCTTTGTGGAATCAGAGAGAACCTAAAAATGCGTCATTGTGACAGGCACATACAGAATCACAAGGAAGACATTATTTAGGTCTTATAAATCTCATTTCAGACATGCAATGATTACTATACAACTCGAATAACAAGTATAATTACCTCATATGCACATTGAACTCTCTTAAACGCTTCACTTGCTAATGCACTTCCCATATTTTTATCAGGATGCACAAGCATGGCCTATACGAGAGATAATCACACACAATATAACTCAATTGCACATCAGATTCTTCAAAATTGTATTCAGACACTAATGCTACCACTTCTTAGTCAAATAGTAAAAATAAAGTACTTCCTCTACTTCACATAAACAATTTCACAATTCATACTTAGAATAAGAGGGAAAAAGAGGCTCCCATTGATGAAACAGAAGAAAGAAAGGAAAGGTAATATCCACCTTCTTCCGGTATTCTTTTTTCAATATTGCTGCATCAATTTTTTTGTGGCGAGGAAATCCTAGTGCTTCATAATGATCAATACTGTCCAAAATCTTTTTCATTTCATCATCTGAACTTTTTTCCTCTTTAACCACCTTAATAGGGAAAGATTCTATTCGGTCATTTATAACAGTTGAAGTAGCTGGCGTGCTAGATGAGTTACATGAGTGCAGCTTTTCAGGTTCATCGGTAGGAACAGAGTATTCACATTCCCCAGAAAAATCATCCTCCATAATTGTTTCTGATTGCTTTTGCTCGTCAAAGTGTGTGCTTTCGCTCACTTTGTCACACCATTGGAGCATATAATTTAATGCATCATTAGAGAAAAATGCAAGGTTTATTGAGAGAACTACACCATGCCATCCAACTTGAACTTTGACACAATAAATAGCATAAACAGTTGCCATCAAGACCAGCAACCGTGCATGATTTAGGGAGAACAAATAACCTGCATTTGTAATAGAGTTTTTAGTATTTTCAAAATCAATAGAAAAGCCACTATATATCAGAATGCTGATCCACTTATATGACCTCTAAATGCTTAAGTCTTGGAACTATTACCCAAGATTGTTTAGTACAAAACTGCCCACACATGAGGACACTTATTAAATGAAGGAAATAGCAAAAGCACGAGACACATGTTCTAAAACAAGAACACAAGAGCTTTAAAGTTTTGACTTCTTTGTTCAGGCCTGGTGCCTCCCCTCTGCTATATTACCTTCCCCACTATGACAATCACAAGTATCTATTTCTATATCATTAGCCACCTACTCAGCAACATGAGAACATCAAGGGACAAATCTTATCAGCATTATGAATCTCTCACTATGTTAAAAGAGAGTTAATTCTCAAAATTCTATATAATTCACATATCCTCTATTTCAAATTGAAACATTAATAAGAGTTCGTCGACAGTTTCTCTAATAAAATAAATAATTGAACTTAAAAACTTTTTCTATTATAATCTGTTTTGGTAGGATGATTTCTAAGATAAATTACAATCTTCTAGGTTGATGCGGTCAGAAGGCTAAGGATATCTCCTCAGTTCTTGCGTTACTCCTAGATACATATTGAATGGGAAATCATCCAACAGATTGCAGCATGGCTGCTAAACTCAACTATGGATGCCAGAACTGTTTTTGTTCATGTTTTTCTTTTAGGTACATATTCATTTATGTGTGGTACACATGCACCCTGGCATATTTCATAGAGCACAAATAACGGCAACATGGGTACAGTGAGAACAATGATAGCCACATAGAAGTCAAAAGAATATTGTATTGCATCATGTTATAATTCAGATTTCACAAAAAAATTAGCATACCTCCAACTATAAATAAGATTCCTGTTATCCAAAAGTTAGCGTACATCCATAAAATCAGAATAGCGAAGATCCCTACAATAAAAAGTCCTGGAGTGTAACCCAAGTACTGGATGGCAGCTCCAGCAACTCCCTGAAATATTGGACCCAACTGTAAGTCACAGTTTGTTCTGTAGCAATGTAAATAATTTAAGTAAATATACCTTTTTTTTTGTCAAATAAGTAAATATACCATAATTATGTATGTTTGAGTTACAAAAAAAACCATTACTGTCATCTCATAGCTATCCATTATTCCAAATTATGTCACCCTGCATTAAGTAATTCTAAGAAAAGAACACTATGATGGTTCCACAAACTTAACGAAAAAATTCACTACTGTCATCTCATGGCTATCCATTATTCTAAGTTATGTCACTCTGCATTCAGTAATTCTAGGAAAAAACACTATGCATGTTCCACAAAGTTACAAACCTAATCCAATGCACAAGTACTATATATTGGTATCTAAAGTATGAAAATTTTCTAGATTATTCGTTAGATTTTTGATAAGGGTAGCGCTATTCACACGCCCATTTTTACTTCTCACACACCCTTGTTAATTTTCATCAATTGATCTTCTTCAATTCATTTGATCTGACGGCCGGCAATTGAGATGGGTGTGTGAGAGGTAAAAATGGGCGTGTGGATAGCACCACCCTTTGATAAATACTTTCTTTTGTGTATTTTTTTTTTTTTTTTTTTCCATTTAAGACCCTATTCCGGCAACCTTAAGTATTTTCTGCTAAGTCTTCGATAAGACAGCGTCAAACTTGAAATATTCAGTTCACAATACACCTGGAACCTGAATTCTTAAACCAAGCTTCTGTAATTCTACATACCCTACAACCTTGATATTTACGTGTCCTGGTTGACCTCATGAGCAAACATCCACCAGTGTTGCAGCCTATCCTTTCATCATTTTTTGCACTCCTAAAATCTTCTCCAGAAACACCTAAGCACTAAAGTCGCACATCATAAACTGTCCATGAAAAACATTACTTCTACACTGCACATCATAAGCACCTAAGCACTAAAGTATGAAAATTTTCTAGATTATTCGTTAGATTTTTTATAAGGGTAGCGCTATTCACATGCCCATTTTTAATTCTCACACACCCTTGTTAATTTTCATCAATTGATCTTCTTCAATTCATTTAATCTGACAGCCAGCAATTGAGATGGGTGTGTGAGAGGTAAAAATGGGCGTGTGGATAGCACCACCCTTTGATAAATACTTTCTTTTGTGTATTTTTATTTTTTATTTTTCCATTTAAGACCCTATTCTGGCAACCTTAAGTATTTTCTGCTAAGTCTTCGATAAGACAGCGTCAAACTTGAAATATTCAGTTCACAATACACCTGGAACCTGAATTCTTAAACCAAGCTTCTGTAATTCTACATACCCTACAACCTTGATATTTACGTGTCCTGGTTGACCTCATGAGCAAACATCCACCAGTGTTGCAGCCTATCCTTTCATCATTTTTTGCACTCCTAAAATCTTCTCCAGAAACACCTAAGCACTAAAGTTGCACATCATAAACTGTCCATGAAAAACATTACTTCTACGCTACCCTTATAAGAAAACATCTGTCAGACTTTATAACCAGTTATAACTTTAAAGGATCCATAATTCTTTTATGGGTCTGATATTGCTGCATATCTTTGCCATCTAATAATCAAATTAAACGGCTGTAATAGAAGACTAAGCATTGAATAAAAAACAACAACTAAATGCTCAAGAGTAAAAAAGGAAATACCAAGGAAACATACCATACTAAGAAGTACATAAACCAGGCAAGAAATTGAAGTCAAACTGAGAAAGCAACTCCACATAATAAGGAGCAAAGTTGCAGAACCCAACCCAATAAAGGATTGAAAACCTCTTATGATGCAGTCCCACCAATAAATCAACAACAGGATCAACAACCTCCCTGTCCTGGCGCACCCACTGCACACCAACGGCCAATGCCGCTCTACAAACATCCCGATTTTATCTCCACACCCACCGATCGCAGTTCCGGATCGTGAATAAATGTGTTTCTGTGACTGCAGCCATTTCCAAGCTTGTCTAAACAACCCTATATCCTCCATCACTACAAATTATGAACTTATGGGTTCACCAGAGAAGCAGATTATCGTCGAATACAGACCCTGATATCTATAACCATAGATTCGAAACTGGAAACCGAAATTGGTAACAACCCAAACTCTGAGATCCTAAATCATCAATGAAGTCCATAAAACCGAGAGCAACCCAAATCCTGATCCGCTAAAATATCAAGCTGGAAAGCGGTAAAATCAGCTGAAATTCACGGGTTTGGAGCAAGATCTAGAATCCCCAACCTCCCGAACCAAAACCAACAAGTAAATTCAATCACGTTCTTCTTTCAGTGAGTGAGTCAGCTCCCGCATTGCTTCACATGCAAGCTTCCAATAAATAAAGCAACCAAAAACCAGACATTCAAAATCTAAAAAGCACGGATAGAAAATTCGCAAATATTCCGCTTTATTGAAATAATGTCTCACTAGCTTTTCAGACGCGAATATCTGTGTCTATGAAAACCCACAGCAAGTAGTCCCAATTCACATACCAAAAATAGAAGCTTTTGCTGCTGCTGCTGCATCAGTCGCTTCCGGAACAAATTGAAATGGGGGCGATGGAGATTGAGCTGCAGAGCTGGCTATGGCGGAAACCCACAGAGAGAGGGAGTTGATTGAACCACCGACAGGGGAGAAAAGGGGGTTGGAGCCTTAAAGGCGGATGCTTTAGGGGATTCGGGGAGAGAGGGGTGGAGAGAGAGGGAGAGAGGGAGAGATAAACCCTATCTTTTTGCAGGCATTGCTCGTGAAAAAGAAATAGTTTGAAGGGGTGTGACACACACTTTTTTTACTTTTTCACAGTTTTTTAATTTTTGATTAGATGGATTGAAAAAAATTAACAGATAAAAATTAATAAAAAAAAAAATGTAAAAAAGTAAAAAAGGTATGAAAAGGTGAAGAGGGAGAGAGAAAGAGGGGAGAATGAGGGTGCACAGGAAGAAGGAGAAGACACTCTCCTACTTGAACTTGTCTTTTTTTATCATAATTATTATGACCCACTGGAATTTCGAACCCACTTGACGCCACTGTTTTTTATTCCTCAAAGAAAAAAAAATGTTTTGTAGTGTGTGGTTTATATTCAAAGAAGATATCAAATCTTTTGATGGAATGGAACGCAGTAGAAAAAAGTTTTAACTGATATATAAGGATGGTAACGGTTTGATTTAGGGACGAAAATACTATATTGATCCACATAATCATGAAAATTAACCATATTCATAACCGTAACCATATACATCGGGTAACGAATTTTCAATCGGTTATCGGTTATATCCATCCTCGTCAAAAAATAAAAACAAAAAAAAAAATTATATTTATCCAATTGACACGTTATAAATTTTAGTAGATACTAATTCCGTCATTAAATAGCAACATTCAATTACAAAAACTAACAATATATTTGAAGTTGTTCATGATAAACTTGTAATATTTAATACTTGATATTTAAAATGATTCAATGAATTAATTTGATTGAGTATAACTATAAGTGTATTGAATTGATGAGGTTGTTGGTATGCCCCATGCATAATGTTTGGTGCATAATAAAGATAGTATAGGGTTTGATGTATACATAATAAATTAGTATAGGGAGGGTTCGGTAAATTGAATAAAATTATATTATATATCAAATATATATATATATATATATATATATATATATATATTTAGGGACGGATATGGATTGGGGACCCCTATAACCATATCCAAAACCCTAACTAAATAAAGTTCACGGTTTTTCCCCATATCCATACCATACCTGAATTTTCATATCCAAATCCAATCCATTCAGGTGGTTATCCACGGTTATCGGGTTTAACGGTTAGAATTGTCATCCCTACTGATATGCGAAGGTTCAATTTCTTTTCATCACTGTGATAAAAAGATCACTTGCAACAAATGAATTTTTTTAAGTTGATTTTTTTTTAACAAACGATATTATCAACACTAAGGGGTGAGAGAGTGAGCTAAGCTTCATAATGAGCTAGTAATAATGTGGTTCAAATTCATATTTGGCCAGAGTTAAACCTAAAATCTTTCACTTACAAATGAAGATGAATACCATTAGACCATAGTACTAAGTGAGGGTGTCGACTTTAACATATGAGATTGAGTAATGTGCTGTTAAATAAATTTTTTAATTATTTTATAGTATGTATCTCATTGATGTATCAATTATAAATTTTAAACTATGGAAAATTTGGAATGTAGAATGAGAATTTTAGAGTGTCAATAACAATTCCCTTTATGTTAATTAATTATTTTTTAAAATGAATGCTACAAATATTATTTATAATAAATAACATATAAGTTGGAAGAAGATGAAATTTGACATTATCACATCAGCCATCAAATTAACAATTACATTGAAGATATTCTAATTTTTATTTTGAGTATTTTTATTGTTATGTAGTGGATGTGTTAGATATTACTTTAATTAGTTTAAAAATTGAAAATTTTTATTTCTTATCGTTTTATCCAATTTTTTCCTCAAAATTTTGGTTCTATAGTTGCTTTCAACAAGAGAAGAAAAAAAGAAACCCTTAAATTTTCTTAGTTAAAAAATTTAGTATATTTACCATGAAATCAATATTTAGGTCTTTAAAATTTGGTGGCAACTGAAAATAATCAAAACACACACTTGTTTTTGGCTAAACAATTGAATTACAAAGTAAAACTAAATCTTATTGGACTGCAGTTCTGACTGTGGTCACTTTATTTAATATTTATTTTCTTATGAAAAATAATATAGTGCAACATAGGCCTCTATATTCAGTAGGAAGTTAGGAACCAACCGAAAATTGTACCGTATTCAATGGCTAACAAACAGCAGGTGATGGATTGTATTGGGGTGGTATTGGTATGATTACCGTACCAAAACTTATATACCAATTATCATACTAAATTTTTAGTATGACAAAATCTATTACCATTATCATATCAAATTTTTGGTATACCAAATTTCGGCATGCCAAATAGTTCGATTGGAATGGTATAGTAATGGTAATTACCATTTTGTTTTGGACCATTCTTTTAGGCCAAATTTTGATTTTTTTTCAACCCAATTCAAGGCCCAAACTTGTTTTGGCCACTCTCTTTGGGTTTCTAAAAAATTTTAATTTAATTATGAGAATTTTATAAAAATTCATTTGAGAAACAAGAAGTAAATAGATGGAAGAATTGCTGAAAGAACCCAACATCCTTAAAAAAAATAGTACAAAGATTCCTAAATTTCATCTCTACATTCTTTAAAATTGTACAAAAATTAACTTGATAGACAAAGCCAGGGAGAAAAACATCCCAATTTGATGAAGGAGAAGATGATATGGATTGCGAAGAGAGAGAGAGTTGTCAGAACGGGAGCAACATAGATGAAGCCGATGGCTAGATGAGTGAAAAGATGAAAAGTCGCAGCACAAAAAAGCTTAGGTTTGTTTATTGGAAAAGTAGAGGTTAGAGATTGAGATGATTAGATAAATGACTAAAAAAAAAAAAAATTATATATATATATATATATAAAGTGCATATATAATGATAATAATACTTAATTATATATATAAATGAATAAATAAATGGTATAATATTACTAATAGTGGTACGGTACAGTATACCACTGGTAATGGTTTTGAATACTATTATCGTACCGAAAATGTACGGTACGGTACAAATACCGTACCATTACCAATGGTACAAATTTTTTGGCACAATTTTAGTATGGTGCGGTTAGTATGGTAATTTGGCAAAAAATTACACCTCTTATATTGATGGTTAGGGTATTTATCTTCAATTCACTGTGTATAAGGTTCAAACCGCCCTCCCTTCTCTTTAGTATAAAATAGATTAACAATATCTCTTGTACCGAAAAAATGGCTAACAAGCAAATATTGAACGCGTATTCAGTAGCTAGCAACAAAAAATCATTGACATTTTGTATTGTTTTATGTCAAACACAAGTTCATAGCTAACACTACCAATGTTGTAAGTCGTCGCCATCTCCAGCGTCATTGTTGTTCGCCATGGGAGATTTGAGTGTTGAAATCTATTTGACAATAGCGGGTTGATACTTACAAAGGATGTTTAGGTAAGTTAGGCATGTGATTTTAGTTCATGCATAGATTTAGAAGTACATGAGGGTGCTTTGAGCGAAAGAAATTTCAATAAAATTGTCTTAGTAGGCATGCCTTACAAGTACGACTAACATGAAATTAGGTAAGATTAAAATACTGGGAGTTTCGTATCTCATGGTCGGAATGTTTTTACACAAGCTGTTTCGCTTTCAGTAACCACCTATTATTTTTGGTGAACCTCGTCTAGTATTCAATGTTCTTCCATTTGTTTGGTTGGGTTTTCATTCTTCCAACCACTTCATGTTTCTTTACAATCTGCATTCAATAATTATATTGTCTTACCTACCATCTCCTTATTAATTTAATTTTTTTGTCAGCTTTAGAACAACGTCATGTGAAGGGTATTTTGAGAATTATTGGGCTAGAGAGCAAGATTAGCTCGTGTGATACTATTAGATTATGAATTAGAAGCGCACATTTGGACGTGATTCGATAAATGTAACGTTAAGACAATCTAATAAAGAGAGAGTACTTGCGTATACTCTATTACCGAGTCAAAATATGACACACGAAACTAAAATAATCAACATTTCAAGAACAAATTACAAAACTTTTTGGCTTACCAAGCCATGATCACATTTACAAAGGAGTATCTCCAGCTCGAAGGGTCTAGCTGAAAAAGAAGAGAGAAACACAATACAGCCGGCTGTAAAAAACTGCATAGGATAAAAATCCATGAAATCAAATTTTGTGTGGATGTGTCATATGGTGCGGAAGCTGAAGTTCTTGGTATTAGCGGCTGAGGTTTCCGATGACAAGTTCAAAATGAAGGTGGTAGTGGTGGTAGCAGCAGCTGAGGATGCTAATGAGAAGGTTGAATTGTACTGGTTGTCTGAGCCTGAGCCAGCGGACGCATTATAGGAAGATGTTGTCGTCTCTGCGCTAGGCTTGGTGTCATGAGGGCCTCGTACTCTGAGATCCATGAAATCGGATATTAAGCCTGGCTTTGTTATCTTGTCGTCCACAACCTTCTCGCCTTTTAGCATCTTGACCACATTTGACATGGATGGCCTGAGCTTCGGAGTGTCTTGGGTGCAGAGGAGACCGATCTTTAGAAACCTACAAGCCTCCTCAGCGTCAAAATCACCGTCGAGTGATGTGTCTACTAGCCCAACAAGCTCCCTCTGTTCGTAGAGTTTCCATGTCTGCAACACAAGAAGGCACTTGTCATTAATAGTGTGTAAGGTAATAGACTGGTTATCTGCACTGCATAACTCAATACAAACAAGAATTCCAGCATATTTTTAGGCAGAAATCGATATGATATAATTGAATCAACGAGTGAAACAAGTAAAACAATGAGTTATTACAAAGCATTTTATTAAAAAAATCAGCTTTTTCCCTCATCACAAACCATTGCAGTACCCTTGGTAATACAAAGCCAACATGGCTATGATTGTATGAAATGAAGATGTTATAACACGCAACTCAAAGACACACAGAACTTGTAGAACAACTTCATTTCATACAATCATACAACATTGTCCACCAACACTGTCAACAAACAACTTGCTTCAGAAGCCTTCTTGGACAAACAAAAATGTCCAGAAACATTACCAAAAATCACATATGACACATGCAGTTTTCATTAAATGCGTTTTACTTAAACAAGATTGAAAGCAAAAGCTTGTAAGGACTGAATATATCTGAAATTTATACCCTTTCAAGCAGATACTGTTCGCCAATTGGTAGTCGTGTATTTGTATTACATCTGCCACTGACTATTTCCATTAGGAGCACTCCGAAGCTATAAATATCTGCTTTCCTTGTCAATTGCCCACGTATTGCATATTCTGGTGCCAAATAACCTCTGAAACCAGAAACATAGATTTGATTACAAGACAGAAAATCTTTTTGATTATAATAGATCAACAAAGAGATAGGTAGACATCCAAAGGAAGATTTAAACACCTAATCCAATAGTACGAGTAGTTTGTAGGGACATTGAAGGGAATGACTAAACCTACTCAGGTATAGATAAATTGAAGCCTATTTTTACTTATTATGGTATCGTCTGCTTCTTGTACCAACAAAAGGAAGGTCATACAAGTAGAATCTGCTACAAAACTAGCAAGGAAATGATATAGCATGACTATTATTCAAAAGTTATTTTCTTTCCAGAACGGTAAAAATCCAAAAAGTAGAATAAACAAGTTGTTGTAAACTTGTAAACAAGATGATATTCTGTTTATCACATTTCGTGGAGGACAAAAGATCTATTGATTTCCTAACTGGCCACTGTTTTATGCGATTCACAATTGCAAACACAAAGGAAGGCAAAATTTGTAGTTATGCTTATAGAACAGATGTTAGGTTTGAATTTCAATTGCTCAATTCTAAAAGGAAGAGAGACATCACAGCTTACATTGTTCCTGCAACACGTGTGCTAACATGGGTCATGTTGGGAGGGATAAGTTTTGCAAGACCAAAATCTGAAATTTTAGGCATTAGGTCTTTATTGAGGAGAATATTGCTTGCTTTGATATCTCTATGAATAATATGTGGACGTACTTCCTCATGAAGGAAGGCAAGCCCACATGCAATCCCAATGCATATTTCACGCCTAGTTCGCCAACTAAACTGGAGATTACTGCTTCCACCTGGAATGAAAAGTTTAACAACCTAAGTTTCAAGAATAAATTGATCTCAGGAAAGGACTGATTCAATACTGATGGAAATACACCTCTGGATGTAAGATACAGAAATTGCAGAACTGATCCTTTATCGTACCCAAGCACATTAACTACACATTCACGCATTCACACGCACAAATGTAAATGCCAATTTCAGCTCAAGAACAAAGCTAATAACTTACCAATAAGATTTTGTGCAAGGCTATTATTCTCAAGGTAGTTGTAGACCAGAATTCTTTGGTTTCCTTCAACACAACAGCCATAGAGCTCAACTAGATTTTCATGCTTTATTTTTGAGATCACGTCAATCTCAGTCAAAAACTCCTTCACCCCTTGTCTTGATTCAGCTGAAAGAACTTTTATAGCAGCAAATTTTCTGTCTTTAAGTTGGCCCTGATTATTCACAATAACAATTCAAATGGACGTCACTCACAATGTCGAGGAGAAAGAATGTTTCAATTATGTACCAAATGCAATATTTGTATACAAAACATATATTAAAACAATAAATCCAAGTTTACCTTATAGACAGAACCAAAACCACCTTCGCCGATTTTATTGGCTGGACTAAAATCTTCAGTTGCGATTCTCAACTCTTTGTAAGTGAATAGTTTAACATTGTGAATGCCAGAAACTTCTGTTACAAAAAACCTTATTCAGGAACTTAAGGCAGGCATATAAGAAAAGTACTTTGGGACATTTGATTCTGATAACCATGCCAATGAACAATAATCTCATAAGAGTAATGCTACCTAAAATTATCAAGCTTTCAGCTTACCTTCATCAATATCAGAACTGGGTTTTCTTGATTTGTTCACAATTCTACCGCATAAGAAGGAAAAACAACCCATAACTGTAAGAGACGCCAATTACCAAAAGGTCAACCGTTAACAGATGCTTCAAACAAAACGACTTCAGGACCTGCCACATTGAACCGGTGTAAGAACACATGTTATACAGAAGCACAATTGGATCAAAATGAAATATCAAAGGCTTTGAGTAGGATATAAACTTTCAAACAACATTACTTATTGCTCTAAATCCAAAAACTTTAACATTGAACTAATAATCTCGACAAATAAAGAGTTGTCCTTGTCTCGATCGAACTAGATAAAGTATGGCTTCACATAACACCATAACAGTAAGAAATGCAAAAACAAGATAAAAATGAAACACACACAATCTACAACCAATGTTTCGAATTCGAAAAGCCATGGAGTTGACAGGAACAGAATGAAACAAGCATACAAGAAAGAACCAAGAATGCATCCAAACTGAAATCATTTTTCCCTTTCGGATCAATCAAAACTATGACAAAGATGTTCAGTCAATCTGGATGTTTGATGGACTGAAAAGGTTTCAACTTTAAGCAAAACCAAAACTTAACAAAAATGCAACAGCAAAATAAACACCTCAAATAGTTAAAACAGATAGAACCCAGAAAACAAATGATCAACATCTACCCAAATAATTAATCCAGAAGAAAAAAAAAAGATCGAAAATTTAAAAGAACCCAGGAGAGAAGATCACCTGAGGAGCTCAGAGAAAGAAGGACAGAGAGGATCTTGGCTGCTTGTTAGTCGTTGGCGTTGGAAGAGAGAATTGTGGGGTTTGGAGAAGATGAAATAGAAGAAAGCAAATATTTGGATTTTTTTGTACGGTGAATGAATGTGAGAGGGTGAGGACACAGAAAGTCTCGGCAGAGTCCAGTTTGGTTTGCGTACGCCTTTGAATTTTCAATTTTGTATAATATGAACCAAATGGCATTCGCCATGTAAGTGGCGCGTATGCTATTGCTGGTGCCGTTTACTTGTAATTTTATATGGGAACAACCGAACAAGTACAAGAGAAGAAGATTGGAATTGTCAGAAAGTCAAGCTTCAAGCGCTGATCCTCTTCCATCTTATCCTCTTATATTCCTTAATTTATTTTTCTTTTTTTATAAAAAAATTAATATAAAATATTAACGTGACTTAACCGTGATCGTTCAAATAAGAGAGAGAAGGGAACGAAAAAAAAAAAAAAGAGGGAAGAGACGTCTCTTTATTTTGGTGCCTAAGACTTGAAATTGGCATAACCCTGAGTTGTTTACCATCAATTATTTTAACATTTTCATGAAAAATTTTGTTAAATAAGGACAACAATAACAAAAACACACAATTTAATAAACAATGGACCAAAATAATTTGACAAAAATTGAGGACATTTTTGTTGTTTAATTAATGGAGAATTTTCACATAATAACTAAAATGATTGATAGTGAACAAACTCAGAGACTACTTATATTGATTTCAAATCTTAATGACTAAAGTGAATAGTTATGTCAATATCAGAGATTATTTTAACTAAAAAACTTTATTTGTCATTTGTACTGCAGTTTAGTG
Organism: Pyrus communis; assembly: GCF_963583255.1. Classification (NCBI taxonomy): domain Eukaryota; kingdom Viridiplantae; phylum Streptophyta; class Magnoliopsida; order Rosales; family Rosaceae; genus Pyrus; species Pyrus communis. The sequence goes on along the minus strand of NC_084804.1, from coordinate 9,812,867 downwards.
GTATTCCTCTTCATTTGTAGATGAGAGGTTTATTGTTGGATTCTTGCCAAAGATGAATTTGAACCACATTATTAGAGCTAGCTCAGTGTGAAGCTTAGTCCACTCCCCAACCCACTTAGTGTTAATAATTTCGTGTGTGAACAAAAATAATAATAATAAATTATTTTAATTTTTATTTATTAAAAGCGATATTTTATTAAACTGTACAGAAAGAATGGTTTAAAATCTGAGAAGAAGACATAATATTGTAATTTTGTCTAGCATTTCATGGGTGCGCCTCCTTTACACCGACTGTACGTGCAAAGAGAACTTACATAAGCAAGCCTATCTTTTCACCCCATGCCCCAACCTGAACGAGTTGGCTCCAAATCCAACCTCCTCATTCTAATAACCTTCAGAACAAGTAGTTAAGAATATGAGCAAAATTAATCCCAATACAATTGACATTGAATCAGAGGGGGTGTTGAGGGAAAGCGAAATGTGCAATCGCACAGTACTCCAAATTTAAAGAGGTTCTTAAAATTTTTGTCACCTGATATTTATATGTAATAATGTTTTATATTTAAAAATTATTTTTGTTAGCACTTTAAATTCTCATCGTGCATTCCTTATAAGCTTTAATTTTTTTCCTTTCTAAATATAAAAATTTGGAATACAATGAGATACTTTTAATGGCAATAATAACACCTTAAAAAAACGGTATTTTTCAATTTATTATATAATAATGTTATATATTCAAGTGAAATTTTAAAGTTAGAGTTTTTGAAGTTTTTTTTTTCTTGTTTGGTTATTTAAGATTGAACTGCTTTTGATTATTTAGTGAACGTTATGTTTGTAACTCTTTTTATTTATTATTAATGATATTTTTTAACTTGCAATTAGTGAGTGCTAAACTTTTTTTTTTTATTTAAGTGATTACTTTCTAGCGTTAATACATTGTTTTACCTTTTTTTTTTTTTTTAAACTATCTTAAATAGGGGCTCTTTTATTAATTTCGCACAGAGTCTTCAAAATCTTAGAGACGGCCCTGCATTGAATCAAGTGGTCCAAAACCCTTTGAGCTCTTTATTATAGGCTTCTACTTTTAACGTGTGCGAAAGCGCACAAAGACGGTGATGTTTTCATCGGCTATATACTATTCTGCATCTTATATTTGATGAGTAACCTTTAAATTTTACTATTATTAGAGGAGGGGGGAGGATTCAAAACTATTACAATAATTTAGAAGAGGAGGGAGTTTTGAATTCAGGACACATGCGTAGAAACACAACATCCGATCCAGTAGAATATTGGACCACATACAAACGTTGAAGATGAAATCCTACCTAATATAAATAGTTTCATTCATTTTTAATTAGTTTTGAATCGAATGCTCACATCCTCTCATATCGTCAAGGTTTCCTAAAATAAAATAAAAATAAAAAAAACATAATATCAGAGAGATAGCCACCTAAAATAAATAGATGGTTTCATTATGGTTAAATTGTCAAAGATATAATAAGGAGAGAATTTGTTGAACCAACCGTGTTTAAGTGGACTTTATTGTATGGGGTCATGCTCTCCTAAGGTCTTCGTTTTGCGAACATGTGAAATGCATATTAGCTACAAAATTATATTAGTTTAGATTCAAAGGCTTAACATATTTGACAACTTAATAAAACAAAACCAACTTAAAATATTTCAAACCTTTGAATCTCTACTAATTAATAAAGCACTCATTATCAACCAAAATCCTATAAAATTACCAATTTAACCCTCTAATTAAAACAGAACATGAATAAGAAATATGGGGCGGAAATGTAACTTCATACAACCAAATTTTGCTTTTTTTTTTTTTCAAAGCCTCACTTACATGTGAAACTAACATATCTCTAATTATAAATTGGAAAAAAGAAAAAAAGAAAAAAAAAAAAAAAAAAAACACTTCTCACTTCCACATTTTCTATCACTTCCTTCCTCTCTCCTTCTATTTCAAAAACAAATATAAAAAATTTTCTCTCACACTTTATATGTATTCATATTCTAGTGTAAACTAATATAATTTTATAATTAATATATAAATCCGCAAAATAACGAGATGGGACCTGTATTGAGTGTCATGGAATCTGCATAATGACATTTTGTATTGTCCGTACAAGTACCGGGTCCCAGTCCCACCTAAAAGCTGTACAAGATATGATCAAGTGGGTTTAGCGGAGACTTTTTCTTTATGTCGAAGGGTTTTTTATATGAAGACTTTGAATTCTATTTCTTGAAGGCTTCATCGTTCACATTTCAGCCGTATAGGAAGTGTCTTTAAATGACGTAAAAGCTACTAATGAAAATGTTTTGAAATCAATTTTTAATAAAAATACAACTACCATTAATTTTAGGAATCGAACACAAGATATACCCGTGTAAAATATGTATCTGAAATTTGTTTTCAAACTACTTAATCACCATGTGATGATTATATATGTACACACGATTTCGAAGTTTGAACATGAGCATGGTGTTCATGTTTTGTTGGGTGGAGGGGGGGGGGGGGGGGAAGAATGATGAATGTCAAAAACCTTTGTTTATTTTCTTGACAAAGGAATACACAAGATATTGACGAATGAAAAACCCAAAAAAGGAATCTGAAAACTTTATATTTGGAAAAGTAATCTCATGACTTTGAATAGCATCCACGTTAATGGAGAAGAATGATACATGTCAAAAGTTAAAACTTTGATTTATTCAAATATTTTTAGTTAAATTAGTTGCTATGTACAACCTACGATGTATTTGAGCCGTTTTCTAGCAGTAATTTTGCCGCTTAAAGACAAGTTGTAGTAAGTGGTCATCTCAGTTTATACAATGTATTTAAGAGCATCTTTAAAAGAGTTGTTAAATTCACATTTTAATTAAATATGTAGAGCCACAGAGTGGCTAATTTATGAAAAATTATTCGAATGGTCACATGTAAAAGTTTACAAACTTTTCTTAGACGTATAATAACCTTAACAACTAAACCATAGTTCCATCATTCATAACCTATAAAACAAATAACAACACAAATTACAATTGCCCGCGATGCGTTTTCATATTTTGAAAACATTGCATTACAACTTCATTATCAATGAAAAAAAATATTGCTCTCAATATAAACCACCATGCTATCACCCAACCATTGATCTTCCATTCGGTTACGCAATAGACTATTCATAGTAATCATGCGGAAAAGGCTCTCTCCACTGACACAGTAGCAACCAGTAGAAGTAAAGCCAATGTAATTAACAAATACATATGATTATATACTTTATTCCTCCCTATCTCCACCATTTTTTTTTTTTTTTTTTTTTTTTTTTGGCAAGACTACAAATTCCTTTCAATTGAGAAAATTCAACACTCAAATGCATATAAAAAAATATAATGCCCAAGTTGATCTTGAAGTGCCAAGGGTTGACAAGTAGAAAATTCATTAAGATAAAATTATCAAAACGAATTAGCTTTTGTTCATCAAAAGCCGAGAATGAATCATCCGGACCAAACATGCCAAACAAAGAAGCAATTATGTATTTACTTTATCAAAGCAACTATTTAATTCCACAAGTTGCTTGTCAACGATAGCCATAAAGAGCTCTACATGATAATGATGGAAGTTTGTGATTCTTTGAGCTCCATGTCTGATCTCCCTCAAGTAACTTATCCATCATCCATGCTAGAAATCTCAATATCATGATTTGTCACAAAATGAAGACACTTGATCAAGCAAAAGATAAAATCCATTATCTCTCATGTTTTATAGTTGTTGCTTGCATACCTTGACCGAAGCCATTGGATTCATAATCTTTTGATCTCTCTTCTGTAATGTTTGTAACAAATCTTTTGTAGCCCCAAATATAGATTTCATTAAGAATAGGTGAAACACAAACTCGAAAGATTGTGTATCTCCCAATGACCTATTTGTTTCTCCTGTTTACCTATTGAATCATCATCAAGAATCATTTCAAACACTTTCACCAAGGAACCAAACGTGGAAATGATACTAATCAAGGTACCATAATGTGAGTTCTAACGTGTGAGACCAATATGCTTAAGACTAGTTTCTTGATTTAAGCGTCGCTCTGTTATAAGACAATCGTCTTCAAGAACTTCTGTAAGATCCTTTTGTAGTTGACCCCTAACTGGATCACGATGCTTACAAGACGCTCCAACAATAGTAACCACATTATTTGTCAATGTGAAAAAGTGGCAATATCAACATTTCCATTTGCCACTGCAACAAAAGCTAGTTAAAGTTGATATGCAAAACATGAACATAAAAAGCACAAGGATTTTCTCTTGACATCCTTGATTTAAGACCACTGAACTCATTATTTATTATACTAGCTCCACCGTATCCTTGCTCTCATAGTATGGAAATACTCAATTTGTTTCTTGAAAGCAATTGATCTATGGACTTCTTTAACTCAATTGAGGTAGTCTCAGTAACATGTTGAACATTCACAAACCTTCCGATTACTTCTCCTCTTTTATCTACATAGCGAAACATCACCACCATTTGCTCTTTAGTTCAAACATCACGTAATTCATCAACCATTCTAGAAAGAAAAAAAATGCACCATTCATATCACAAAAGGATAACATCAATTGTTTTAGTGGCATACCCATTAACAAGGTCCTTTTGAATTGAAGGAGCAACTAACTTTCTCGGGAGCATTTTATAAGACAACAACCTTAATTTTCTCATCATGATGCTAGAGAAATTGCAAGAGCTCTATATAGTTCTTCCTATTATCCGAAACTTCTTTTTCATCAAGCCCACGAAAAGGAAGATCTCGCAATAAATATCTAGTACAATCAATTGCCACATTCAACATAACGCGATAGTCAATATGGCTCTGGTAGGTGTGCTTGATCAAAACTGTTTTAATATGTTGCTTTTGATTTATTAGATCCAAACATTTTTGCTAGCTTTATTGTGAATACTAGAAACACATCCTTCATGTCCCCTAAGAAATTCTAATCATTTCTTCCAATTTTGGAACCCTTTCCCAACAAAGACATCATTACTTCTTTGTTGAAAATTGCAACTAAATAGATAGCAACATATACAATATGTTGCATCCTTTTTTTATATTACACACTAGCCAATGGAACTCATCACACTATTCAAAATTAAAGCGTCGAGGAACCCCAAAAAAAAAGTCTATTGATGTCACGCTCTAACCCGTGAATAAGGAGTATTCACGAGTTAGAGTGTGAGTTATATCTTAGCTATAGACAAATTCTATAACCAAGACATGATAGGAAAAAAATTTCAAATATTTGTATTGTAATTGAAACACAATACATCATATAACAAAATTTTACATAAAATTCCTCGAAAAAAGGTGAGAATAAAATGAAGTCCTAAGGATCATAACAAAAAATAAGAAAAAAAAAATCTATACTTTCTAGGGGTGAGCACTTGGGACCGAAACTGAAACACGAATTGAATTGAACCGCAACTAACAGTTTGGTTTTGCGATTTTGAAACGGTTTCGGTTTCAAAACCAAACTGCAACAAAGAAAACAGTTTGGTTTCGGTTTTGGGTTTTCAAAACCACACCGAAACCGCATTTTATGTTTTAAACTTTTAATTAGTTCAACTAGGTTACTGGACTATCATCCAATTTTTCACTTCGAGTCCTGAAGGCTGAAACTCATCTTCATCTTTTCCTTAAAACTCATCTTCATCTCTCTCTCAAAAGTCAAAACCCATCTTCATCTCTTCCACAGTCGACATCAGTGCCTTGAACTCACTACGTGCGACCTGGCTACTTGCATCTCTGCGACCTCACTGCTTGCATCCCTAGATCCCCTTCATCTGCAAATCAAAAGCTTTGCAAAACAGACTTGGCAATTCATTCACCTGCTCTTCATTCCAGCTAATATGGTAAGAACTTGGAACTGGTATTAGTTAGTTTAGTTAATAATTTGTAATTAAATTAATTTTACAGTTAAGGTTCGTTTGAATCAAAGATTCAAAAGGGGAATTGGGTTAGGGTTCGTTTGAATCAAAGATTCAAAGGCCTCCTAAACCTTCAAAGAATAAGTGTCCAAAAGGAAAAGGAAAGGCAAAGGTTTGAAACTTGAACGATGCAATGTAAGTTGAAACCAAGACTTTGTTGAATTCCATGAACCATTTATTTTTTTTGTTGTACTAATGCCATAAGGCATTTTGACATTGAACTTTGTTTGAAACTTTGAAGTTTGAACTTTAGTTGTATTATGACAAACTTAACTTTTCAAATGGGTTGTAGTAAAGTATTGTGATTGGTGATCAAGTTGAATTTTAGTAGATGTGATGCGTAAGGATTTAAAGTTTAAACCCATTGATGCATTGGATGTTGTCTCAATTTAGTAGTTGTCATTTGTTGCAGTTTTGGTACATGTTAGCTACTGTTTTTTGCTGCACTATTAGACGATATGGGGTGACTGATGTTGCATATGGATATTAGACGATATGGTGTGACTGATGTTGCTAGATTTTATGTTTCCTCTTTCCATGAGATTCTCTATTAAGTTTAATCCCTTAATTTGACGAAGATTGACATCTAGATGCTGCCAGATTTTATGTTTCCTCTTTTTTTGCAGTTTTGCCACTGTTTGTTGTTGTAGTTTTGCTGCATTGTTGTTGCTATTTTTGGCTTTGCTGCATATTCATTAATTAATATATGAGGAAAATAAGACCATCTTATGCATAAATATGTGTATATTTTAAATTGTACATTTTTTTTCTCAAAAACCAAACTGAAGCCGTTTGAAACCGCATCGAACCGAACCAAACGGTCTAGTTTCATTTCTGTTTTGACTTCAAAAACGCACCGAACCGTACCGCAAAAAGTTTTGGTTTCGATTGCGGTTTCACTCGAAACCACACCAAACCACACCGCGCCCACCCCAAATACTTTCGTTTTTGTAGAACCGTGGGCCGATTATTGAGGCCCGTTAAGAGCAAGCTTGAATCTTTAATGGTCCAACAATAATGCTGAAAGCTGAGTTAATGGTAGAGATCCAACTACCAACTGCCTTTCAGTTTGTGCCGGAAAGTGAAGCAACGAACGGTGGGAAGGAAGGAAAGAGAGCAGAGCAGACTTTGAGCAGCAGTGAAGCAATGAATACCACTAAAGTTGCGGTGGTGGGAAGTGGAAGTAAAAGCATCAAAATTCAGAACCCATTTTTTACTTTCCTTTTTCCTTTTGATTTGTAATTTGTTTGTTTAATCTCGTGATTAAATCATATTATCTGATCACTGATTTGATTATTGCAGTTTCAGGAGCAGTGTGTGCATCAACTCTCGCCAGAAATGGAGTGTCTGTAACTTTGTTCGAGTCTGCCAGAGGCCCCGGCGGCCGCATGTCTCAAAGAAGGTACCTTTTCTACTCTTGTTTTACAAATTTACGTCCACTTTCTTTTCAAATTTTTTTTATTTAGTTTGGGGATTAAATGTGCAATTGGTTATCAGAAATGGGTTTTTTTCTTTATTATGCTTTGTTTGGTTAGTGGGAAAATTTTGGCACACTGCATAAGATTATATTTTGAATTCTCATTATTTGATTGACCCTTTGTTGATTGGAAGAAGTCCAAAAGACAAAGACTGAGGTTTTAATGTATGCGATTAGGGAAATGTTAGAGGATTTTGCTAAATTATTCAAGTTGTTTTCAAACTGATACGACTGCTATTTTGAAATGCCGTATCGGTTGGTTTATCGCTGTTGTACAAACTGATGTGACCACGTAGTACATTTACCATTTTATCAAGAAAGAAAGCCCTTTGATTTCAATGTTATTTGGAAATTCAAATAACTTGGGAAGGAGTTGTTACAAATGATTTTCTTTTCTCTTCCCGTTCTTACAACAAATTCACTTATTGTATCCTTTTCAAATTCATATAGAGAAGTTGTTGAAGATGAGAAGGAGCTATTGTTTGACCATGGTGCTCCATTTTTCAATGCCAACAAAACCGAGGTTCTCGGTCTTGTTCATGAATGGGAATCAAAGGGTCTTGTTGCTTGCTGGAAAGAGAAATTTGGCTTCTTTGATCGCATTTCCAACAAATTTTTTGACCTTGAACAGGTTTGCAAGTACTGCTTTAATCAGCAAGCGTGTTTTATAATGACTGGAAACATGTCATTTGTGAAATATGTTGGGTCATGGGTACCTATGCTTCATCTTGATTACATCATAAATCATTTATGTGTTTATCTAGTATTGTCGTGTTAAGTTGGCTCCAAATTATAATCGTAAGGATTTCTGGATATGTTTTATCCTCTATGTCACTCTTTTCTGTTATCATTAGTCTTATAATAAAAATTTCAATTTCTTATTGTTGTTTCTGCTGAGTTTTGTTAAACAAATGTCCCACCTGTCTCATCTATTTTATTGTCAAGAAATGTCATTTCAGCCAATCTGAATATCAATTTCATTTAGGAAGGATTAATAAGTAAGAGATATGTGGGTATCCCAGGCATGAATTCTATATGCAGAGCATTAAGCCAGGAGCCCGGTATGTACTAAACTACTGATTTTGTTGGAATGATTTCCATTCAAGGTTGAATATCTACTTCCATTATCCCTAATTGCTTACTTTGCGTTATAATTTTCTTTAGGAGTGGAAAGTAAGTTTGGGGCGAGTGTTGGGAAATTGGAGTGGCTAGAGGATGAAAATTTGTGGTCATTGATAGGTTCAGATGGGCAAAATCTTGGCCAGTTTAAGGGAGTGGTTGCAACAGACAAAAACCTAGTTTCGCCCAGGTTTACAAGTGTTACAGGAAGACAACCACCTCTTGGTATTGAACTCACTCCTTCAAGTTCTTTTTATTTGAAGTATGTCTAGAAAATTGTCTGCAATATTTATTCCTTTTATTAAGTGGCAGTTCTTGGTGAGCTTGCCAGTGTTAGTGGTTTATGTTATGCATACTTTGTCCTATTGGTGGGTCAAATCGACGATCTTGTCCTGCTTGGTTAATATTTACGTGGATACTACAACCATGACATAGCAGCAAATACTTGTTTTTACTACATATCCCTTCCTTCTTCTGACCATTTGGACTCTAGCTATGGAGGAAATGAAACTTGAGTAGGATGCATCACATTGAACAACAGTTGGAATGCTTACAAAGTGTCATTGCATTGAATAAAGCCTCCTATTTTCTGACCTCTTAATTGGAACTTGACCGCGTTATTTTCTGAAGAATAGCATAATAGCATTGTGGATCTAACCATTTGTGATGTGTGCAGATTTAAATTTAATTCCAGAGTTGGCGGTTAAGTTAAATGATATTCCTGTCCATCCATGCTTTGCTCTCATGATAGCATTTTCAGAGCCTGTGTCATCAGTAAGATATTTATTACGCCTCCTTAAAGTTTATGGTCATCTGTAGACTGTGCATTCATCAAATTCTACATGGTTCAACTTTTCCTTTTTCTCGGGATTCTAGGTTTGGCTTCATGTATTCCTGCAACCTTTTGTATCACATTTTTAGTTTGAACTCTCTTTTCTTGTATTTGATGTTGATCTGGGCTGACCCTGGTGCCTAATTTCTGACTCAGATACCCTTCAAAGGTTTCTCAATAAAAGGTTCTGAAGTCTTAAGCTGGGCTCATTGTGACAGCAGCAAGCCCGGCCGTTCTGCCTCTAGGTATTCATGGAATATAACAATCCACCTCGTCATTTTTATTTGGTGTTGGCGTTATCCTTATCATTTTGCCATCTTCCGTTTATTTGTTTCTTTTTAAGCGAGCGATGGGTTTTGCATTCAACAATGGAGTATGCTCAGAGTGTAATTGCTCAAACTGGACTTCAGAAACTTTCGAATGCAACATTGACAAAAGTGGCTGAAGAACTATTCCAAGAATTTCAAAGCATGGGACTTAATATTCCACACCCCTTTTTCAAGAAAGCTCATAGATGGTCAGTATATTCTAGAACTCAATATTTAGTGCTAGTTGTCTAATACTAATCATATCACAAACATAAATAAAAGGACCTTTTTTGGCCAGCAATACAAGGACTGTTTGAACTCGGGCCATTCGGTACAGTATGGGGACCAAGCTTTATTAGTAAGCCAGAAAAGGCAGTCGAGGTCAATTACCTCGATTTTCAGGCTGAATCAGCCTGAACAATCTTTCCTCTTGTGCATTCTTGTACTTGGTTTTAATCGCACAGATAAATGTCTTTTATAATGTAGCTGTCTTTTCACACAATGAGGATCCCTTTGAATGTTGTCCAAGCCTAAGCCAATCTGTGAAATGCACGGTTAGAGATTTAGAAAAATCTTTGCATCAAAGTTTCCATAAATTTCTTTTTTTTCTTTCTGTTATATTAGTTTAAAGTCCACAACAGGAACGAAAATACTTGTGAGTTTGGGGATCTGAAATAATTAGGTGAAGGTGTAATCTCAAAATGCAGTCTAAAATCATTTATATATATTTGAGTTCATTCTTGATACGCTGCAATGCTTTAAAGCTGTGTGATACCATTGGATTTTGTTTGTAGGGGAAGTGCTTTTCCAGCCGCAAGCGTAGCCAGAGACGAGAAATGCCTTTGGGATAAAAACAAGAGGTTTGCCATCTGTGGAGATTTCTGTGTTAGTCCGAATGTTGAAGGTGCTATAGCTAGCGGAATAGCTGCTGCTTCAAAACTCACAGAGATCCTCAGCTGCTTATGATAATTATCATTAGTGTTATTATTTTAACCAGTAATTTGCTTTCTTTTCCTCTGTATTTGGTTCTTAGTACTGAAGTTTGTAACAACTTGGTTCGACTCTACTAAGAAAATAATCTCAAATTTATAAGCAAATGTGTTGTTCATTATTCACTATGAATTATGATGTTATAAACCATATATGAAGAAATTCCATTTCATTTCAAGTTCTTTGTTCTGAGCTCAATGTAGCACTACTTTATTATATTTTTTTTTTGATTTGGAGGTAATTCATTTGCACTTCTTTAGTGTAATTTCTCGCTTGATTTTCGATTACCACTAAAATGTAGCATGAAATTGAAAACATGTAATAGGGAAGTAAGGAATCAAAGTAGTTAGGTATAGAGGAAGTAGAGAAAGTGAATCAGAGCCTGTAGTCTCCTCTAGTTGATTTGATTCTTGATTTTAAAATCGTACATTACGAATTTTAAGGATAAACATTACACTTTTTTATTTATTTTTATTTCATGTGTCAGTAAACATATATAAAGAAATATAAATTAAAATGATTTCACTACCTCATATTTTAACAAACACAAGCAATTCAATAGTCAAAATGGTTCTAATTCACGTTCTACGTAAACTAGCATGTTGCCACACACATGTGTGTGTCAATTGGCTCTATATTTTTTTTTTCGTTTTTGTGAATTTCTTATTTTATTTGAAAATTTAATGGGAGAAACAATTTTAAAATTATGAATGTTTCACCGATTTTTCCTTTTGACATTATATATACATATAATTTACCCTATATATATATATATAGTGAATTAGATACAGATAAAAGTAGAGAAGTGTTATTGACACTCTAAAAATCTTATTCTACACTTTTTACAAATGTATTTTTTTTTTCCAATATAGAAAGTTTGGAGTGTAGAATGAGATTTTTGGAGTGCTAATAACAATTCCCTAAAAGTAACAATTCCCTAAAAGATCCTCATCGGATCATTTTTCTGGGAATCCTAGCGATCCAGTAATTATGACCGTTCATCGTACATCGTTCGGTCAAAAATCGTTAAATACTATTTATATTTAATTTAAAATTTAAAATTTTCTAACTATATGTTGTACGATGAATAATCAAAATCATTAGATCCCTAGGATCTCCCGCGGATCCTTTTCCGTAATTAAGAGGCGTCTAGGTTCAATCCCGAAAGTTCCAAACCACAAATCTCTTTCCCATTTGGCCCTAGTCCACGTGTCAGATTCAAAGACGGGGTCTTGGATTTGCATATATCCAAAGAGGAGAAAATTCAGAGCAAAAATATTCCCATTTGGATAATGTTTTGCAATATCATATCCACAACCACCCAATGAACCATTGCCACGTGTCCACTCTCCCCCATGCTTAGTGTTTTTATTATCAGGGACTTCGATGCCGCACAACACACGATCAGCAAAAGAAAAAGCAGCAGGAGTCCAGAGAAGAGAAGCTTAAGCAAAAATGGCAGCCTCAGTCATGACTTCTTCAGTGAGCCTAAAACCATCTCCTTTCACTGTTGACAAGCCAGCAGTGAGAGGCCTTCCCTCTCTTTCCAGGTCTTCTGCTTCATTCAAGGTGCAAGCAAGTGGCGGCAAGAAGATCAGGACTGCCACCCCCTATGGTAGCACTATGTGTATGATAATCTAGTTTTTCTGAATTCAAATCTCATGGAAGAAAACAAACTATATCTCAATTAAAATATAAAAACAAAAAGTTCGATAGAACTACATAGACGGGCCTTTTTCTTAGCTAGGATTGATTTTGATAATACATAAAATAAAAATGTGTTGCAGGAATTAATGGCGGCATGGACTTGAGGGATGGTGCCGATGCCTCCGGGAGGAAGGGTAAGGTAATTAATTTGTCTTTCTTACTTTTCATTTTTGTTACCATTTACGTAATAGCCAAACTACTGTGCTTCGCATCAAACAAAGAAAATCATTAAAATTGTGTTTCACATCGGTTCATGTACTAGGTCAATATGAACTATATAAGCGCTTGCATGAGAGACTTATTAGTGAGTAGTTTTTTCTTTTGTTTTTGTTAATAAGTTGAACCTGTGATCTATTACTCTAATCCTAACTCATTACTCCCTTCGTTCGCTACGCATGCGCACTTGGACTAACCTAAAGGCTTTACATGCCCGTTATAGAAATCTATATATATGTATCTATGAATGTTCATTTCAATCTGCAGAAATATATAGATTCCTTCTTGTTGTTCTTTGATCAGTGTCATGCATATTCAATCGATCTGCTTTGTAATTTTTGGACCCTTAAACTTTGATTCAGGGAAAGGGTGTCTACCAGTTTGTAGACAAGTACGGTGCTAATGTTGATGGATACAGGTACAACTCTCAAACTTCATTCGTGCCATATATATGTGTGAATATTCTCACTGTTCTATTTAGTTTACTTTTGGATTTAGATTATCTACTTCTCGTGGTACTGAGTTTTTTATATGAGTCCTTTTTTCCCAATTTAAGGGTTAAACTTAAATGTGTAAATTATATTTGCTAAAATTATCATTGATTGACTTGATAACCTATCTCTTATTTCAATGTTTTTGAAGCATCCATAATATTACCTATGGTATGAAAGAGTATTATATATGGATGCTTCTAAACCCTAGCATCCCAGACTATGGTTTTAAGATTCAGAAGTTGTTTTCGATTTAGTTATCAAACATTTCGGATTTTGTAATAACGTGAGATCGTTAATTAGACTATTAATAACAGCTCCCTATTAGAAGAAACTAGCTCTCTTTTTTGTTATATTTTCTATTTTTGTTTGACAAGGAGTATCCTTTTAGTTGCTTGATGCCCTCTAACGGTCTAGGCATTCTCAAAATGAATAAATTTTCAAATTAATTAGGCTGTTAAGTTATTTCTGATAATTGATATGCAGCCCCATCTACAACAAAGATGACTGGTCTCCAAGTGGTGATGTCTATGCTGGGGGTAAGCAACTTCAACTTCATAAGAATATTGTTTAATATGCTTAAATTTAAGAATTCAGAAGGCACAGTTGCATTATCTTCTTGCTTGACCTGATGTAGTAATTAAGTAATGCTTATGAAAGCGAATTAATAAATTAATATGCATGAAAGTGCAGGTGTTACTGGATTGGCCATCTGGGCAGTTACCCTAATTGGCATTCTTGCAGGGGGTGCTCTTCTTGTCTACAACACAAGTGCTTTGTCATAGTAAATTTATTAATTATTCATCTTTGGTTGTAATTTATGTGTTTTTAATTACTATAGCCTGTCCCAACTAGCTGCTCTAAACAAGAACATTAAAGAAATACTGTGTAAACCTTAATTGTAATGTTTTGGCATGGATCCAGTTTGATGCCTGTAGTATATTGTGCTGGACTTCTTTATTTATTGTTCGAATTTTATTTAGTTCTGAGCTGGGTTGGATGTGGATTGTATTTGGCGGGTGAGTACGCTGTCCGTGCATATAAGGTTTATTTTCCTTTGTCCCTGATCTCGAGGAAGAGGGGAATTGAACTTGAAAACTCCTTTAACAAAATTGTGTTGAGAGTATGAATTCGACATCAAAGAAAGAAGCATGCATGTTATAAGTAATTAGGCTATTCTCCATATTATTAATTAGTTTTATGGTAGAACTTCAACTTTCTTCAAGTTGAAACAAGTATTACTAACCAATAGTTATGTACGTATCAGTCAATTGTGTAAATGTCAGAGGTGTTGGGTATGCATGTTAGAAGAAGAAAGAAACTTAAGCTTCCCAAAAGAAACTTGGAGTTCTAGTTATTTTGACTCATAATTAATCTACTTTATGATAAAAGCATGAGCATCTCAAATAGGATAAAGTTTTTAGTAGGTTAGCCTTATCAAGTTGATTATATGCACGACAAATCTCACAGAAGCATAAAACTTATATTTTGGTTCACCCAAATCCACGATAGTCTCATCCTTTATTAAGAACTGCTCTATCAAAATTTATCTCATTAACAGAAGCTTACTTTTAGTTTTCACCTAGAATTTTCTATAGGCAATAAAGCAAAAGGAAAATGATTTCCTGACATAAATAGGAGAAGAAGAAAGGAATGGAAAAACCCAACTGCAACATAGCAAGGGGAATGGATACAAGGAGAAAAGGAGGACTATAAATTTTCTCCATCTGTGAGTTGACTGGTTATGTAGTCATAAATGTTTCTTGCTATTGTAAGATGTATTAAAATTAACATACACATACTAACTTTGTATTTATAACGTGGATTTTTCCCTTTAACTTGTAAGAACTTGCCAATTTTCTCCTGAACTTTAATCTTAGCCGATTATCCTCTGAACTTTTAGAATTGATCAGTTTCCTCCCTAAACTTTAATTTTAGTTGATTACCCCGTGAACATTTATAATTGACCAGTTTCTAGGAATGAATCTGTTGAGATGAGTAATTACTTTTCTTATTTGAATTTGGATCTTGAATTGAAATATGTAAACCAAGAGCTCATGTGAATCAAGTCATAAGGAAGGATAACGAAATGCACAACATTTTGCTAAAAAAACAAGACAATGGAGAAGATTCATAGTTGTCTACATTAGAGATAAAATTGAAACAAAGTGCATAGAGTGAACTAGAGGAAGAGAAGAAGAATAAAAAAAACAAGATATTGTCCACATTAACCATAAAATTACCTTTTGGCCCCTAGACAATTGCCACATGTCGTGCACCTGACCAAGATAGATGGAAAATTGAATGAAAAATTCCAAAATCTGACGCTAGTGGGAAAGTGGGGAAATTGGCCAACTATAAAAGTTTTTTTTTTTGGTGGGTGGTGGGTGGGGAGTAATTGGTTAAAATTAAATTTTAAGTAGAGAAAGATTATACGAGATTAGCTCTTCGGCAATTATCGCGTGCAAGACACCTATCCTTTAGCTGAGGGGAAGAGGACTACTACACCCCGAAGCCCCCACTCGTCTCTCCTCAACGCTTATACAATTTTATTAATAGAAAAGAAGAAATAATAAAAGAAAAGATACAAGTGGGGGGACTAAGCCAAAACCCACAAAGAGAAGTATCAACAAAAACGATATTAAGGACAAAACGAAATGTCACGAGTATGAGTAGAAGCAACAAATGACGAAACTGTAGACCACCAATGACAAGCATAACTCTTCACCCCGAATGAAGCTAAAGCATTTGCGACTTGATTGCCTTCTTATATATGTGTGTACAAATAAATCATATATGGCGAAGTTGCCAAAGATGATTTGTTCTAATCCATCATAAGAAACCAAACAATTGCATTAGGAGACTTAAAAAAGTAATGAAGAACCAACGTGGAGTCTGTTTCAATTCATATATACTTCCAGTCTCTAACCCAAGCTATACGAACATTATATATAGACACATACAAAAGTTTTACTATCATGAGCTGAACTTGATTGGAGCATATTCATGCGACTTAAATGGCTTGTTCTCGTACATTTACGTTATGTTTCTTTAGTTATTTTAGTCCTTTATGCTTCTTTTGTGTGTTTTCAGGATCATAAGATGTGTTTGTCGAAAGGATGCATTTTGGAGTAGTTTGGGGCATTAAATGGATTGCATATGCTTAACGCCAAGTAGATGGACGAAATTGAAGACCAAATTATCATCACCACCTATCATACAATTATACACTTATCATCACCACATATCATTCACTTATCACTTAACATATCATTCACTTATCACTTATCATATCATTCACTTATCACTTATGATAATCATTCACTTATCAATTATCATACCCATAAATATCAACACATTTCAACCATTTAAACACATGCATTTCATCTCACATGCACACCCACCTCTTTCCACCTAATCCACATGTTTTCCCAACAATATAATTGAGCCAACACATGCACCCATCACCCAACACTCCCCTTTGCCGTGCAAAACACTATCATTCCACCACAATCCCCTTTGCCGTGCATTACTCCATCAATTACAGCCACATTCCACATGCTTTCACAACCTAATTCACATGCACATTCATCCACCTTTCTCCCAAAACCGTGCATATCATTCACCCTATTCTTCTCATCAGCCACATTCACATATCTTCCCCACCATAGCTGTAATCCACATGCATTTAATCATTCAACCAAGTTGTCATTGAACATGCATCTTCAAACAAAACAGCCACATGCACATTCACCCTTTGCCGTGCAAAACATCTCCATTTCAGCACACTCCACATACAATTCCAGCTTTCCAACCTAACCACATTCACATGCATTCACTCATAATCATTCACCAAACTTGCAGCCACATTTCCACCTATTCCTAGCTGTCATGTTCCCTCTTATTTACCTATAAATAAGCATCCATTGCAGCCACAATTCATTCATTCCATTCACAACACAACACACAACACAAACACCAACCCTTGTGCCGTGCCTTCCCTACCAATCCAAACACCATCACTTCCTTCTTTCTTCCACAAAACCTATCATTCTACATCATTCATAATCCCCAAAACTCACCTTAGACCTTGTGCTACAACAACGAGGAAGAGAAGAGTGCCTAAACGTTCATACAATTCAAGTTTGAGTTGTTGGAATGTTTAGGTGTTTCTTTGATTTCAAAGTTTAAATTCAATTCTCTTTGTTTTGTACGTATGAGGAATGGAAGAGAAGAGTACCTAAACGTTCATACAATTCAAGTTTGAGTTGTTGGAATGTTTAGGTGTTTCTTTGATTTCAAAGTTATGAGGAACTAAACCCCCTTTAGCTAGGGGGTGATTCGAAACTATGTTTATATTTGCAATATGAATTGATTAACTTTCGTTGGAATTTCATAAGTTGTGATTCAATTTGTTTAACCGTTTGATTGATAACTTATTTATGTATGTTTATTGAGAATGCGCGCTTAATTTTCATGCATGAATATGACGCTAGAATATAAGTGAGTTTCACCTAATCGTTATGAACTTATATTCACAAGTAGTGGAGGTTGCTTATAAACAATCGCGTTAAATGAATTCTTGGCACGAGTTTCATGCTCATCATAGTAACGAATGCCTCGTCAACACTTATAGTTTTCATAATGCTTAATGATCTTTGATTGTATCTTTATTGTGCTTTTCACGTAAAGGACTTTTGGAGAATGTTGTGAATTGCGTTGCGCAAACCCATCCAATTCATTAACTTAAAGGAGAACTTGACGGTTAATTTAAGCGGAACTAATTAACCCGGGGTGTTGAGTTTCATAATTTATCGAAAGACCAACTGAGAATCAATCTTGTATGCAAGTGTAACATGTGTGGAGAAGAACCCCTTGGCTATTCCATCATCCATATTTTCATCACATTCATATTTACGTTTATTCGTTTTACAATTTGCTTAGTTTATTAACTTGTTTTGTTATTTCAATTTTCGTCAAATCAAACTCCCCCCCCCCTTATTTGTTAAGTCTTAGTCATTTGATTTGTTTTAGTATTTTACGTTTGTTTAGTTTTGCATTCTTTGAGTTTAGTTTAATGTTTTATACTTTATTTGACGTTGTTTAGTTTTGCATTCTTTGAGTCTAGTATAGTGTTTTATATTGTGTTTTTACGTTTTTGAGTCAAATCCAAGTGATTAACAATCCCTCCTAATCCCCGGTCCAGAACGATCCCTACTTACATCATTACTACAATTGTCAAAAAGAGGGTTTAATTTGTGTGCGTATAAATCTCGCATCAGAACTCGTATGCATATTGTAAGAAGGAAGTTGTATAATTATTCATATTGAGAAATTCATTGATTTTTTCTTTTGGTCGAAAATGAAGCTTCATTAATGAAAGGAAGATACAATTTGTGCTAGAAAGGTCTAAACCTAAACAAAGTACAAGCCCAAACAATGAGAGCTACAACTTCAGCTACAAAGAGAGGCCCACGCTGATTTAGCCTGTTGGCTACAAAAGAAACACTAAACAGTAAAAACCCTAAAATCTCGAAGCCAAAAACGGGTCACCATTGCCACATCCGCTGTTACCTCTGCGAAGAAAGACATCGCACCAAACAGAAAAATGCAAACGAACCAAACCCACATCTGAAAGTATTGCACAAAATCAATCCACCAAGAGCCAAAGCCACCATAGCCACACCTGCAAGAAAAGTCATCAAACGTAACAGGGGGAGGGTGAAGGGGGTGTGTAAAACACCCTTGTTCCGACGTGAATCGTTCCACATTTCACCCAATTTTTTAGGTAAACCGAATCGACAGTGGGCTGTGTGGGTTAGGCCTTGATTCAAGATAGAGCCCAATACTTATAGATCTAAATCATGGTTCAGAGTAGAGAAAGATGAAGGGACCTTATAAAATAGTGTGCTGACTTTTCCTCGTATTAATGAAGATATTTTTTTTTTTCCCAAAGTATTAGTGAAGATAATGGATTTGATTTTTTAGAGGATCCCGATTTAAAGGGTGCATACGTGTGGTATGTATTAAATCTTCGAAATTTTTTTATTATATAAAAAGTAAATGATTACGTCATACGAATCTAGTCGCTTAATGTAAAAATGTACATGCATGAGATGGTATTTTTCAGATATTAATTTTCATTTTAGTATTTTTAAATAATTAAGAAAATGCTTTATGCATCTGACCACAACATATTCTAATAAGGAGAAGATGGTGGGTTTAACCTCATAATAGATTTCAATGGTATAGTTCAATTTCGTCTTTGTCGAGAATCGAATCTAAGACTTCTTACTTATAAGTGAAGAGGAATACCACCAGACCGTAGTACTAAGTAGCAACATATTAGAATTTAGTTGATATTGATCTTTCTACTTTCAAGGATGCCAACGCTTGCGGTCCTCGCGAAGCTGCGACCCACACAACTTCAGTGGCTTCTGATGCTAACGTGACGATTTTATGAAGGTTGCTTTGGTTTCGTGGTGGTCGACGGCCGCAACGACAGGGGTTCTGGCTTGGGCCACCCACGCCTATGTTGTCCTTGTCAAAATTGTGGACGTTTATCGGCTTTAATCTTTTATTTGTAATTTGTTATTATGTTTTGTTTGTAGCTGTTAGAGTGGATTAGGCTAGTAGATTAAGTGTCGCTTGGTCGATTTGTTTGTGTTGCTTCGGCAATTTGTGTGGCCTCGTTGTTTGCAGTGGCTTTATGTGAGGCACTTGTTCTAGGTTTGTTGCATCTGCCGTTTTTGAGGCAGATTTATGTTGAAACTCCTCTTAGTTCTAGTGGTCTTTCATGGTGGCCATATAGGAGTTTAAAATGTTTTTTTTTCTTGTGTGAATCATCTCTAGATCAAAAAATTGATCATTGAAAAAATGTACACATTTGACAAATCTTATAGTTGATTGTTACTCGTAATAAAATACTCTCGCTTTTGTTATAAAAAAAAAAAGTACTCCAATATGGAGAACTAATATTATAATTAATTTATGAAAAAATATACCCATCTGTAGAAAATCCAATTAGGTTTTCTATATTGATTTCTTAATGAGGTTTACAACGCACACTTATATACATGAGTGCATGCTAAAATAGGTAAGAATAAGTTGACTTACAAGAACAGAAACTAAACATTACAATGATACTTTCCTATACAGCTGCTATATGACCAAATCTTCATCCTTGATTCTTGCAATCTTTAACACTCCCCCTCAAGTTGGAGTGTATGTTGATTACACTCAACTTGCTAAGAAGACTTTCAAACTGGGAGGTACTCAGTGCCTTGGTGAATAAATCTGCCAATTGTTGTAGAGTTCGTACATGAGCAGTTTGGACAACTCCTTCTTGTATCTTTTCTCGAACCAAATGACAATCGATTTCGATGTGTTTTGTCCTTTCATGGAACACGGGGTTGGATGCAATATGAAGTGCAACTTGGTTATCACAAAACAAAATAACTGGTTGTGAGTGATCGATACATAAATCACTAAGCACATACTTCAACCAAGTTATCTCGCAACATGTAGACGCCATGGCTCTATATTCTGCCTCCGCTGTTGATCTCGCTACTGTGGTTTGTTTCTTTGTTTTCCAAGATATGAGTGAATATCCAAGCATGATGCAATACCCCGAAACTGACCTTCTTGTGTCTTTGCATTTTGCCCAATTTGCGTCGCAATATACTTTCAACTAAAGTGAGCTTGTTGAGTGACACATGATGCCTTGCCCTAGTGACCCTTTTATGTACCTCAAAACTTGGTGCGCTGCATCTAAATGCGGCAGCCTAGGCTTGTCCATGAATTGACTTAAAATGTGGACAGAGTAAACAAGATCTGGCCGTGTTATTGCCAAATAAATTAGACGTCCAACAAGTCTTCTATATGCAGATGGGTCTTCCAGTAACTCTTCATCTGTTTGTGTGAGTGTCAAGTTTTGATCCATGGGAAACCGTGTCGGCCTTGCTCCAAGAAAACCAGTATCGTCCAATATATCTAAGGCATACTTTCATTGTGATAATGAGATACCTTGAGATGACCTTCAACTTCGATGCCCAGAAAATACTTCAATTTTCCTAGGTCTTTGAGTTTGAATTTGTTAGCCAATAACTCCTTTGTCTTCTCAATAAATGGTAAATCGTTGCCTGCCAATATCACATCATCAACATACACTAGAATAGTAGTAAGGCTGGTACCTTTGGATCGAACGAACAAAGAATAATCCGCATTGGACTGGCGATAACCTGCGCCCTTGAGTGCAGAAGAAAGCTTAAGGAACCACTATCTCGAAGCCTGTTTAAGCCCATAGAGAGACTTCTGAAGTTTGCATACTCGTTTCTCCCCCTTTCGTCCGTATCCATGTGGAAGTCGCATGTAAACATCCTCAAGTAAATCACCATGGAGGAAAGCATTATTAACGTCAAGTTGATACAAATGCCAACCTTTGGCAGCAGCAACAACAAGCAATAATCGAACCGTGGCTAATTTAGCAACAGGAGCAAATGTCTCGGTGTAATCGAGGCCTTCGACCTGTGTATAACCTTTGGCAACCAAGCGTGCTTTATAGCGTTCCACTGAGCCATCGGGATTGAGTTTGACTTTGTAGACCCATTTGCAGCCGATGGGTTTCTTCCCAGGAGGAAGAGGTTGAAGGGTCCAGGTGTGGTTGGCTTCAAGAGCAGTAACCTCATCGCGCATGGCTTGACACCATTTAGGATCCTGGATAGCATGCAGGTAAGTGTGGGGCTCTTTGATAAGGGAAAAAGATGTGGTGAAGGCACAGTGAGTGGGAGACAAGCGAGCATAAGTTAAAGAGTGAGAAAGAGGGTGAGAGGTGCTACCTTTATGTGAGCTAACGGTAGAGGCAGATGATTGGTGAGGACGAGAAGGCAGCGGGACACCAACATGAAATTGTTGAAGGTAAGAAGGTGGTCGAGTGATGCGGGAAGACGAATGTTGGGAGAGTTGGGGTGGTAGGGTTGGTGGTATGTCAGCTGGAGAAGGAATGGGGTTTGGAGGTGGAGGTATGGTAGCAGGTGTGGGTACAAGAGGGTCGGGAATGGTGTTTCTGGGAGAAGAAGGGTCATCTACGATGGGAGGGGGAGGTGTGGTACTAGGCGGATCAAAAGAGAGATCATCCATAAGAGATAGATATGGTAAGGTTGGTTGAGGGTTGGTATCAGAGTGTTGTGCGGAAGAATGAGTAGAGGGAAATATATGTTCACGAAAAAGTACATCACGTGAGACAAAAATTTGACGTGTGTTAAGATCATAGACTTTGTACCCTTTCTTGCCATAGGGGTAACCAAGAAATATGCATGGGGTAGACCTCGCATCAAATTTGGACGGATGATATGGGTGCGTGGATGCAAAACATAAACAGCCAAAAACTTTCAAATGGGAGTATTTAGGTGGTTTATGGAACAAAAGGTCGTGAGGTGTTTTACCATGCAAGACGATGGTGGGCGTACGATTGATGAGATAAGCTGCAGTGAGTATGGCTTCTCCCCAGAAATTGGTAGGTAAGTTTGCTTGAATAAGTAAGGCCCGGGCAACGTTGAGGAGGTGACGATGTTTACGTTCAGCCACTCCATTTTGTTGTGGAGTGGCAACACAAGTGGTTTGATGGATAATACCCTTGGTCGAGTAGAATGCAGCAAGATTAAATTCGAGACCATTGTCACTCCTAATGGTCTTCACTTTGTGAGAAAACTGGTTTTCAACGAGATTGATAAAGCTTGTCAAATAATGTCGTGTGTCAGATTTGTGTTTCATTAAGTAAATCCAAGTGGAACGAGTGTAGTCATCAACAATTGTGAGGAAATAATGTGCTCCAGTGAGTAAAGCAACACGAAACCACACCCCCCCCCCCCCCCAAAAAAAAATCCATATGTAATAGTTCAAAAGGCTTACTAGTTGAAATTGAACTTAGTGAAAACTGAGATCTTGTTTGTTTGGCAAGAGGACACACAAGACAATTATTCGAAACAAAAGAACCAATAATATTTTTAGGAAGTGAAGTATGATGAAGGGCTTTGTCAGAGAGATGCCCTAGGCGTTGATGCCAGAGTTGGGATGAATCTTTCGTAACAGCATGACAAGTGGACAAGGTGGGTCTCCCGTTGGTGTCATCCAAGAAATATAGGCCTTCTCGCTCAGTCCCCGTCCCAATCATCTTCCCCGAAAGAAGGTCCTGAATCACACAAAAGTAACTTAGAAAAATGGTGATGCACGAGGACTGATAGGCAAGTTTACTGATAGAGATGAGGTTGAGTTGGAACGTGGGGACACAAAGGACATCATGTAAGATAAAATCTGGGGAAAACTGCATGGTTCCTATATGTGTCACAGTAGCATAAGAACCATCTGGTAGTTTTACGGTTTTAATTTTAACAGGCATAAAAGAGGTCAGCAAAGTGTGTGAGGAAATTATGTGGTCTGTGGCACCGCTATCCAAGATCCATGATGACTTCTGATCATGAGAAGTGAAAGAAAAAGCTTTACTTGAGAGATCATTTAGAGAGGAAATTTTACCACCGTTGTTTGCCTTGGCTTTATTGCCATTGAGCATGGTCAAGATCTGCTTGCATTGGTCAGGTGTAAAAGGGAAAGAATTTCCCAAATCTTGCCTTTCAAGGTTGCTTGAAACGTTATTTCCTCTCGGTCGCTGCTGTTTAGAATGACTTCTTTGTTGCTCCGAATTTGTCCTTTTAAGCTTTCGACAATAATCTATCGTATGACCCTTCCATCCACAATAATCACACTTTAAATGGGCACGACAATCTTCAGAGGTGTGATTATCTTTGTTGCAACGAGTACATTTCATATCAGCACCCTTCTTGCTAGAATCTGGTCCTTTTGCAGCAAAGGCAGCAGCTTCCTGAACTGGCATTTTGCCTGTGGTGGTGTTGTGCTGCTTCTCATGTCGCAGCACAAGGGAGTATACTTTGTTGACGGGAGGAAGTGGATCCATCAACAGAATTTGATCCTTTACTGTACTGAATGTTTCATTAAGTCCCATAAGAAATTTAATTGCCTTTTGATTTTGCTGGAATGCCAACACATGTTGCAAAGTGTTGTAGTCGCAATCGGGTAGGCTAATCACAGCATCTCTCTCATCCCACAACGCCTTGAGTTTGGTGAAGTAGGAACTTACGGTTATTGCTTATTGGACACAATCATGAATTGCACTTTCAATATGGTATAACTGCATATTGTTTGTTTGAGAAAACCGTTCTTTCAAGTCTTCCCAAACTTGGTATGCACGGTCATAGTAAATGACGCTTGATTGAAGTTCTGGTGATATTGAATTTACCAACCATGTTTTAACCAGGCTGTTACATCGATCCCACTGATGCAAGTCTGCTGTAGCAACCTTTTGTTCTGGTTTCTTGAAGGTTCCATCAACAAAACTAAGTTTTTTTTGGCTTTCAATGCATCGATCATCGCCCTGCTCCAAGTGTTGTAGTTGTCTGGAGTGAGCGGCTGAGAAACGAGCATCATTCCCGGCTGATTGGAATGATGCAGGTAATAAGAGTGATTAACGTCAAACGTGGTTCCCTTCGTTGAACCAGAGGGCTTGAGTTTGTCATCGTTTTCTGCCATGATAGGCGGCTAGGGTTTGTTATTTTCTTTGGTCCCAAGATTAGTGCTCCGGTACCATGTAGAAAATCCAATTAGGTTTTCTATATTGATTTCTTAATGAGGTTTACAACACACACTTATATACATGAGTGCATGCTAAAATAGGTAAGAATAAGTTGACTTACAAGAATAGAAACTAAATATTACAATGATACTTTCCTATACAGCTGCTAGTAGTAGATTAAGTGTCGCTTGGTCAATTTGTTTGTGTTGCTTCGGCAATTTGTGTGGCCTCGTTGTTTGCAGTGGCTTTATGTGAGGCACTTGTTCTAGGTTTGTTGCATCTGCCGTTTTTGAGGCAGATTTATGTTGAAACTCCTCTTAGTTCTAGTGATCTTTCATGGTGGCCATATAGGAGTTTAAAATGTTTTGTTTTCTTGTGTGAATCATCTCTAGATCAAAAAATTGATCATTGAAAAAATGTACACATTTGACAAATCTTATAGTTGATTGTTACTCGTAATAAAATACTCTCGCTTTTGTTAAAAAAAAAAAGTACTCAAATATGGAGAACTAATATTATAATTAATTTATGAAAAAATATACCCATCTAACAAATCTTATAGTTGATTGTTACTTGTAATAAAATACTCTCGCTTCTGTTTAAAAAAAAAAAAAAAAAGTACTCCAATATGGAGAACTAATATTATAATTAGTTTTATGCCCTACAGACCAAACCCAACGACCACATTGTGTAAGAAATTGTTTTTATAATAATTAGATTTGTCAATCTGTGTTTGTTTTTCTGTTCTTCTTTGGTTTACAATGCAAATTTGTGTTAAAGTTGTTTAGCTCGATACACAGTACTTCATTTGACCAAGAACAAATAGATAGTACAAATCTTTTTGGAAGCTAATTAACCTTCAAAGTTGAACAATTTGTGTTAAGTTGTTTAGCTTTTAGTTTATCATGCATATTTTTGCTTTGAACTTTAATTATACTTCTGAAAATACACTGTAAATACCCAAAATTATTTAGTGTACATAAACTTCCGGTCATTAAATAATCAATGCGAGCCAAGAGTCCAATCTTTTTGGTCATTTAACGATTAGAGATTCATAGTGATCACCAGTCCATTCTTAAATTTGATATCAAGGGTTGAAATTAATTATAAACATCTTTTTAAAGGACGAAATAGGTCTTTGACAATAACAACAAACATGCATATTAAGTTAATTATAAAAAATAAAACAAAAAACTAATAAGTAATGGTACATGCATCGTGCATGTATCTCTTATAACTCAACACAAAGCTAGTGTTTTTATATGTATCATCATCTTCCTCGCTCAGATTCCTGACGTTTTTATTACCAGAGCCCACAGTCAGTCATAATCTTCCTCGCGAGGAGAAAAATGTCCAACGCTGCCTTAAGAATTTTTGTCAGCGAATCCTTGTGCGGAGCTCGCAAGGATTTTGTTCTCTCTCTCTCTCTCTCACACACACACACACACGCACACGCACACGTACTGTTTTTAATCCTCATTGGTTTTACAGATAGGAAAGAGACAGTAATAAAATCTAAAATAAGACCGAATCTTTTGGTTGTTAACTGTTATGCTATGTTTGTCAACACACTTAGCTAAGCTAAAGAGGCAATTCTTTCTTGTAAAAGATAACAAAAATATAAGGAAAAAAAAAAGAAAAATCCAAAGGAAGATTAAAGTGTTCCAAGTGTACATTTCATCTTTTAAAAAAATTAATTTTTAGTTTAAGAAAATTTAAATCTCTTAAGATGATGACGACTATTTTGTCATAGAGTAGATGGAAACCCCAATTCACAATTACTGGGTACCATCATTACCTACTAATTAAGACAAGAAGATGCTAGCTAGGGAGGTCATATTTATAGACTATATTTTGTAAATTACACCATGTGACAGTTGATAATTGAATTCTTTATTTAAATCTAATTACCATCAATTGTCACACTATTTGGTCTACAAAATTGGTTTAAGTAGGTAATCTCTTTAGCATTACTCATTAATACAACAATGTTGATTGCAAAGCTTTTATATATACATGATAAATTTAAATACGAACCACTAGAAACAAAATGACGACAAACCAAAATTCGTTATTAAAATCTAACCCTGAAAAGAAAAACACATTCAAATTCCTAACTAGCTTTCAAACCAAAGATGCATCTTTCGTCCCTGGTTTTCATACTTGAATTTTGGATGGACAGTTATGAAATGTCATTGGTGTGATCTCATGATGTTTGAATAAATTCAATCATCTTATCCAACAACAAGAAACTAGCTTCCAATCCCATCCATGGTTTTATGATCTAATTAACCTTAAGATTCCGCAATGGAGGCAAGGGTTACACGTACAATGAAAATGTTAAACTACAATTGGCAACAAAAAAAGCACTATACTTAACCAGATGCGAGATTTAATTACTATAGCATGGAGGAAAATACAAGCACGTACATATATTATTTTCTATATAATTTTTAATTTTTGACAACAATCGCTTATCCTTTTTTTCTTCTTTCTGTTTGAATTCTACATGAAATGATGAGATCAGTAGTGGCTCCAAATATTGTTGGGCATACCGACATCAGATAGGTAGTTTTCTGAGCTACTTCCTTCGCCAAAGCTTGGTGATGAGCCATTCAAAGTAGGATAAGTAGTACTTTCCATCTTGGTAAGGTGACTCAAAACAGTTTTTAGCACAATTTTGTCACATGAAAAAGGATCAAGAAAATTGGTCATATTTGGCAACCCTCCAAATGTAGTTGTGTCATTGTTATTATTGTGCTTGGTGGGCATGTTTGGTTGAGAACTAGTGATGTCAGTGTGTGTGAAAAATGGGTTTTGGTTCTGGGAGAACATGGAGAAGCAGGGCACTTGCTCAGACTCTTGGGGCTGAGTCTGAGTTTGTGTCTGAGATTGAGTTTGGCCATCAAAACTGATGTAAGAGTCCATCAAGGCAGGCAGAGTTGAAGTGCTTGTGTCATCGTAACAGCTAATTCCCATGCTGGGTTTGGCGGCTATCTCTCGGTTTTTATAAAACACTCTGCACAAAGCCCAATCTTCCTGCATAGGAAATTATTTTGTTAGTATATTCGAAGCATAAAAAAAAAAAAAAACCCCGAAGTAGGAGCAACTTTTCTATCTGTGGCCGGATAATGTTATATATTCAACTCGAGTTATAATACGAATAATTGTAAGTAGGACATATATATCAAAATTGTCGCTCACCAGCCCTAATATAGAAAATAATACACCATACAACTTGTGTTTCGGTATCATAAAATTTCTTTAGAATAGATGACAAGGGCATGATTAATACTTGTCAATTAACAATCTGTAGCAGCCACAGTTACAATACTTTAGGCGAAGGGACAAATTAGTCCTTGGACTTTAAATTGCATGAAAGTTGAACATAGATGAAATTAGAATGCATTACAGCTGATGTGAATTAACTATATAAATTGACTTTCCTAAGATGTAAGAAGCCTACATATAATATATGAAGAAGGATCTGCTTAGGTCAGCTACCATCAAGATTAAATCTTGCATCTAATTTTCGAGTCGTGACAAGTGGAGAAATATGGGTTTTGGTTGTATATATGAAGAGGAAAAACAAATATTTTCAAAAAAGTCAAAGATCTTATTACAAAATGGAAATTGTTTTGTAAGATCCCACTTGCTAGTTGCCACCCAATTACCTTTTAAAATTCTAGCAGAATGCTGTTTGGAAAAAAAAAAAAAAAAGACTACATTCTCTGATTATATTAGCTGACCTACTATTGGAGTTGATATGCATTTAATTCTTGTAATATTAGGGTTTTCGTAATATGATTGAAAATGACGCATGAAGTATAAGAAAGTTGTTATTAGCACTAATTGTTTATAAAAACACAAGGCAAAAATTCAAGAAGTGTACGATGACTCCTAAAATGCCAATAACATCTCCGAGTATTTTGATTATAATGGTCAAAATTTGAGAAGAAAAATGAAATGACGGATCGATGTAGTATACCTTGAGCGAAGAGATTTTAGGAGGACCTAGGGGACCTTCAACCCGAAACTCATGCATGACCCAATCGGATTTTCTGCCTTTGGGAGCTCGACCCTGGTAGAAGACCAAGGTTTTTCTCATCCCCACAAGGCTTCCTCTGCGAAGGATCGGTCTATCTTTTCCTGTGGCCTTCCAATACCCCGTTGCAGTTGCACGGTTTGTTCGAAGCCCTGTTGCATATTTACGATCACGCTGACTGTAGAAGTACCATTCTTTTCCTCCCACACAAGCACTTTCTGCAAAAATTGTCGCTTAGTGAGTCACCAACATTGTTATTTGAACCATATTTGCAAATTACTTTGCTGACCACATTTCTAAGAGAGATCGACGTAACGGATCACATGGGTGAGAATCCCCTTTATTAGATAAGTTATATATGATTGTAAATGTGATAGAACGCACAAGCGGTAAAACAACCTCAAAATCCTAAGCTCTGAGACAAACGGCATCATGCAACAAAGAGACCATAACCCTAAACGCAGAACTCTAAGACAAACAACAACATGCCACATGTATTATTTTATTAATGGGTTAAAACTTAAAGAGTATAATAGTTGAGGGAACAATTATAAAACATAGCTAGAGGGTTTTCATAATGGGTAACGTTATGTAAACCAAATTTTGAAACTAAATGATGTATTATCAGTAGGAAATAAGCAACACATTAATTAACACTTAAATAATAATTCAATCATCAACAACTACATAATATATTTTAAAAAATTTAGTTTAAAAACTTGGTATACCTAATATTACCAATTCAAACATGCACTGAATTTGTCCTTGCCATGCATCAATAAATTTTCAAATAATATATATGATATTTATTTATATCTGTATGTATTTTTGTATGTATACATTCTTACCATATATTGGTATATTTTTCAGATCAAATCTGGTTTATTCCAGTTTCAATTAAATTAATATGCATTATATGCAGTGATGTCAACCGAAGACTTCTTGATAGCCAGCACATGGCGACAAAAAAGCAAATGGTGGTGACTCATCATCATCCATGGCCAAAATAGCTGAACTACATCCAACTATTATGCAGTTGATGAGGGGTCGGTATCTAAGTCTTAAGAGAAAATTATTGAACATAAAATGGCAATTGACCAAGTCACCGCAAGGTTTTTTCTTTTTCTCTTTTGTGTAATTCACAAAAGGTTTCTTTGCTTTAAAGTGTGAGTTAAGTGTAAGTTGATCGTGAATCATGCATGGGTAAGAATTATAATTCTTTTTTTTATATATGTATTGGCGTTTTGTTCTTGAGAACTTAAAATAAAAACCACCTTTACATATATGAGCGAATATGTGTACAACAAATTTTTACATATATATAAGCAATCGTTAATTGTTGATGCATGTATATAAAGTGGAACGACCAATAAATATGAATTGAAAACTGTTACTAAGAGAACTTCTATCACATAACTGTTTTGTTATAATTAAAGTTATAAAATAAATAGAAGTTTGAAGAAGAATATGTTTGAAAAATAAAAGGAGATATGACTAGAGGAAGATGGTGAGCCTTAAGCATTCAAATGGTTTCGGTGAGGATGAGAAAACGAAAGTTTAATTCCTTCCAACCTGGTTGAATACACGTGTGTGGATACAACGGGATGAAAACTAGACTTTGGGGTTTGCTTTGTTATATATCACAATCACTATCATAACTTTTGGTTAGGAAATACCAAGAACGTCCATTTCTTCAAAAGAAATGATTAAGAAATTTTTGTATTACACACAAAATAAGTAAAGATAGGACCATGGGAAATGAATTTGCCTATACATTTGGGAGCTTCCGGCCGATCCAAACCAACCTATTTGGGAGCTTCCGGACGATTCAAATCAGCCTATTCTGTAACTTGCGAGAGAGAGAGAGAGAGAGAGAGAGAGAGGGAGAGATGTTAAAAATGTTTGTTGTATACGCACGTAGACGGCTGACAGATGTCGATAAGTGTGAATTTTAAAAGTGGGCCATACATCTCAAGCATGGTTCAAATTAAGTTGTCTGCCCGCATTTGAATGACCAAAGTGTGCTAAAGTTTGACAGATGAACCATACATCGTAAGTCTTCGTGAAAGATAGGACTCAGTTCTACAAAACCCCATTACTAAAGTAATTATTCAAATGTTTTTCATTAATCATCACTTTCTCTAATGTTTTCACTAATCATCATTTTATATAATTTTTCCTGAAAATAAAATCATTTCTACAATTGTAGAAATTTTTTTTGTAGTGGTACAAAAGAAGATCAAATTGTTAAACTTGGTGAATTAGCTTCAATGATGAGGATGGATATTGAAATGAGTTAGGATTAGGCTATGTCAAAATTTGATTTCCTCCATTATACGTAACAAAAAAAAAAAAAAAAAAAAAAAAAAAAGATAGTCAAATTATTGCCATAATTAACTAAAGCATAGTTTATAATGATTCACTACAAATGTGATTTGCTACCTAACTAGATCAGGATACTACAAAAACGAGTGATACCTTAGCACACATAAGGTTTATTATCAGGACATCTTTTAATTTTTTTTTTTTTTTAATCTTAAATCTATTGTTCTATCCGAAGATTAAAAGCGGCTTACATAGCATGAACGATAACTAATTATATAAATCTAAAATTAATGTTTTCTTAATCCAGCAAACCCTAAAAGAAAATGGAAAGCTAAAAGTCAATAATTATATATAAGACTAAGGAAAAAAAGAAAAGAATAGGAAAATAATGCCTAGAATTCGTTAAGCAACTTGTAGTATTAATTGTATGCTAATTAATCACAATAATTGCGAGAGCATGCTAATATATCAGCATCACTTTCCAATCCGTCACATATCATTGGTCCACTCCTATATCACTATATTGGTAGAGGCCATGACACAAAAATCAACCATTTTTTACTGACTAAACACAAGTCGCATTTGGTTTTATCAATTACAAAATTGTGGCAGACCAGCTGCAAGAACACAACACTTTGAACAATTCTAGCCAGTCCGGTTGCTATCACTACCTCACCCACAAATTTGGGCACAAACACAGCAAAGAAAATAGTATTTTTGAGTTGCCAAATAGCTATAAGTATAGATATTTTCTAGAAAAACATTTTCAAACAGAAAGAGAGCTGAAAACAGCAATACACATGTATAATCCATTTTAACTCTCCTTTTCCTGGTTATTAACAATTATAAACTTATAATGAGGTTGTTAATATTTATGCATATGGGAATTACTGAACTTAAAAACTTAAATGGCAATTGAAGTTTTGCATGATCGCTATATATATATATATATATATAACTTCACGCAGAAGAAATGAACATAACATGTGATCATATATGTATATATGTATATATGTGTATAAGTGACAATCAAACTTACCAGGAATATCCCAAGGCTCACACTTGTTGAGGTCAACTTCAATCATAAGGGTTGAATCAGACTGAGTCACCTTCTTCATCAAATAGTCACACACAAGCTCTTCATCTCTTGGATGGAACCTGAACCCTGGTGGCAAATTTGCCTCCACCATGCTTATGTTGCTCATTTTCTCCACACAGAGAGAGAGAGAGAGAGAGAGAGAGAGAGAGAGAGAGAGAGAGAGAGGGAGAGGGAGGACAAAGCAGGGAGAATATTTTGTTGGGAGAGATCCCAATTCTCAGACGAAGAAGGCCAAGTGGGAGGTGTATATATATGAAAACTAATAAGAGGGGAAGGCAAAGCGGGGGTTAAGTCAAATAGTAATTCCGTGTAAAAATTAAAATTATTAGGGTTTGAATAGCACAATCCATCCTTTAGGGGTAGAGGGGACTAATTTAATATTGCCTACGTACATATCAGTGCCAACCTGCTGATGTGCACATTTATAATGGGGGTGGGGTTGGGGGAAATTCAGTAGAGTAGTTTTTGGTCTTCTCCCCTTTCCATCTTCTATGGAATTACTTTATTATTATTATTTTGTTTATTTTCAGAATTGTGATTGATATTTTAAAATTTTAATTGTGCACTTTAAACTCTCTCAATTAAGGAAAAAAAAAGGGGTAAATTACACAAAACTACTTCAACTATTGGTCTTACGACACTATCATACCTCATCTTTTAAAATTGACAATGTCATACCTCATCTTTAGATTTTGGTCCAATGTTATACCTTCCGTTAGCTTGGCCGTGAATTTCTCAGTTAAATGCTGACATGGCTTGATCCGGGGCCCACTTTCTATTAAAAATTTAATAAAATATTAAAAAAAATAATAATTTACCATTAAAAAAATAAAATAAAAAATAAAAAAGAAAAACACCCATCTTCCCCGACCCTTTTCCTTTCCCTCTAACCAAAATCCAAAACCCAGATCCCTTCCTCTTCCCTTTCCCTGCAACCCCCAACCCTTTCCCCACCCACGCCAACATCCCCCCCCCCCCCAAAATCAATAATCAAAACTACTGCCTTTACTCATCGGAGTCATCGGAGTTGATTGATCTGAGGCAACGGCGATCGAGTGGTAGTTCCTGGAGACGAAATGAGGGAAGGTGCGATGGTCAGAGGAGGCTCCGAATTCCCTGCGAGTCTGCTTTGATTTACCGTACAAGCTGACGAAATCGACGACGAAGAGTCTGTTTTGGAGCGGCCGGGTGGCGAAGGAGTGGCCATTGCTGGAGCAGTGAAGGAGCTGAGCAATCGGCGTGAGCCATTACAGGAAACAGAGTGAGAAATGTGGGGGGGGATGAGTTTAGAGAGAGAAAGTGTGATGAGAAAGAAGGAGGAGTTTTTGGAGAGTGAGAAATGTGGTGGTGGAGTGGATGAGGAGGGGATGAGATAAATGGATGAGCGAGAAATGTGTGATGAGAAAGAAGGCAGTAGTTTTGATTATCGACTGGCGGGGGGAGATGTTGGCGTGGGTAGGGAAGGGGTTGGGGGTTGTAGGGAAAAGGATCTGTGTTTTGGATGCAGGGAAGGGGAAGATGGGCGTTTAGGTTTTTTTTTTTTTTTTTTTTTTTTTTAAGGGTAAATTTTTTTTTTTAATATTGTATTAATTTTTTAATAGAAAGTGGGCTCCGAATCAAGGCATGTCAGCATTTAACTGAGAAATTCACGGATAATCTAACAGAGGTATAATATTGGACCAAATTTTAAAGATGAGGTATGACATTGTCAATTTTAAAAGATGCGGTATGAAAATATTGTGAGACCAATAGTTGAGGTAGTTTTTTGTTATTTACCCAAAAAAAAAAATCTTCATATACGAAGTGCACAATTAGGCTTTAAGAGTACCAATACTTGTTTGCTTCATTTTTTATGATTTTTTATATATTCGATATATATTATCTTTACTAAAGGGAATATTTTTGCTCACAACCCTCAAGTGATGATAATGCTCACCACCCTATTAGTCATAGTTAAATGAGTCTAAATTTTGAGATCTATGTAGTGGATAAACACAAATTTCAAAATTTAAACTCATTCAAGTGTGATAAATAGAATGGTGTGGTGAGTATTACCACTATTTGAGGGGGTGAGCAAAAATGCATCCCGCTAAAGGGTTGGAGAATGTGCAAAACCTCACAATAGGATTCAATTTGGTATATTACATGACTAGCTTTAGTTAAGTTTTAGGGATGATCAGAGCTTGGAAAGCTCTAGCTTTCTTATTTGTGGAGTCCGGCCAATCCACGATCTGAAATCAGGTCGACTCGACCCACAACCCAAAACCCGGCCCAAACCTTTGGGCCATGTAATTCATTAACCCAGGCCTAACCCAACAACCCAAAGTCCATATTCGACCCGACCCGGACCTAATCCTAGTTCCCTGGGCCGGCACATTGGTGTGCATCATGGTAGGTGTGTGGAGCCCACGAGCCTCTGCCAGAGGTATTATGCTTCGCCGCCGTCCACAGCGACACCAACGAATTTTCTGACAACCCATCTCGGCGCGTGAAGGAACCCGAAGTCCCTCCTTAGGTTTTCCAATGTGCCAAATCCAAATCCGCTGTCCGTTTTCTCAAATTCAATCGTTTTAGTAGAGTTTTACTAAATGGTCTCAAATTGTGTTTAGGTGCGTCGATGGGAAGTGATCCATCCTCGCTAGTTTAAATGGCTCATGGGCAATGGAAAATTTATGAGTGGACCCCTTCTTAACTTGCATGTTTTTATAAAATATTACGCTTGCATTCACGAAAAGCATGATTTCATGATCTAACGTTTTATGCATTATTTATGATATATGGAATTTACGTTTTACGATTTTCGTATATGAAATTCTACGGATTTACGAATATGTTTCATTATGGATTAATGAGATGATGCTTTGAGCTTTTGAGCTCTGGTGATTTGATATGAGATTTTGAAATATGTTTTCGGTGCTTATCTAGTGGCTTATCATACAACACATACACACAACCGAGTATGTAGACGTCTATGGCCATAGAACACAGTTGATGAGATCTATGACATACTCCCAGCTTCACTAGCCCAGGGCTAGTGTCGGTGTGTTATGTGTTTGTGTGTGTGTATATATATATGTATGTGTTTGTATATTTCTTCTTTGGCGTAACCCAGAGTCATATAGTTTCACCTTCGGGTGACGGACCCCTATTTTCTTCACTAGCGTAACCCGGTGTCGTACAACTTCACCTTTGGTGATGGTTATGCCTTCGAGCCACTATGATACCCCTAGTTAAGTACATCATGAATGTGATTTACGGATGTTTATGGATTTGCCTTCGGATGACGATATTGCCATTATTGAGCATCGATTTACACGTACATGTTTTACGAATGTCTTTTTATGGCATGCTAGAGTTTTCAGAAAACCTACTATGTCGTACTATATATGTGTTTTCAAAACAAGGGGTTAGTATTTTCAGAAAGAAAATGGTTTTCTTATTATTAGTATTATTATTGTAAACTTTGGTCCACTCACCCTTTGTTTTGCGCCCCCTTCAGGAGTTAGAATCGAGGCACACTATCCCAGCGTCAGGACACCTCTACATAGGTATCTTCAAGTCTTCTCAATGTAATCTTTGTAATCTCAGTTATTTCATAATAATCCTTTCACATATTTTGATTAGTTGTATGCTCTGAATACGTTTCCACATTAGCATAATTTTTTCTAATTACATATTTTGTTTGCATGCATGTTTAAAATGGCTTCATCACCTTCGGGCGTCGGCCAACATGTGTCTACCCTGATATTTGAGATATCAGGGTCGGGCCGTGTCAATCATTCTCTCTCTAAAATTGATATTTATGGGCTGTTTTAGATTAGTGAAAGATTTATTTGGAGATTGTTTGC
Organism: Pyrus communis; assembly: GCF_963583255.1. NCBI lineage: Eukaryota > Viridiplantae > Streptophyta > Magnoliopsida > Rosales > Rosaceae > Pyrus > Pyrus communis. Next base: position 9,776,789 of record NC_084804.1, on the reverse strand, counting down.
TTTTGTTGATTGGCCCTTTTGGGAAATGAATAGATTTATGTGCTTGTAGATTGCAGATTAGGGATTTCTTCCTCAAATCATCATCTTCTTCCCTAAATTTGAAATCCCATTCAAAACCCATATGGGTCAAAACCAATTTGCAGTCCAATTTTTTTTCAGATGTCGAAGAAAATCCATTATGAAAAACTAAAGACACCCTTTTTTTTGTTGCAATCTCTCTCTCCTCCGCCGATGCATGCCTGCTTCCTTTAAGTTAAAAAAAAAAAAAAAAAAAATTCCCAAATTTGTTATCTGTAACAATACGTGCAATGATGTCAGTTTTGTTGTGGACGTGCATCGTGTAATTAACGGGAATATATGGGGCCTAGATTTTGGAAATCCCTTGAAGATCTTTAGTTTACAAATCTTTGACCAAAACCTAGATTTTGGAAATCCCATTAAAAATCATCTATTTCTAATGACATGCACATGATATGCTCACATATCTGAGCCAACCCAAAAATCCAGAGCTCACAAACTCTATCTTCCGAATCAGAAAAAATGATGTCATCACCTGTGACGTCACCACCATATACACTATATGCACTCCACATGCACATCATATGTACAATACATGCACATCATATGCACATAATTGAAGATCGAGCAACAAGCTGTTTTTCGCATTAATAAGAAACTTTAACGGGGACCTATTGGTATAGTGGATACAATTAAAACATAATTGTTACGTATAAAAGGTTACTGTGGTAGTTTGAAAAGTCTTGTTAAGTATATCAACCACCGCTTAACCATGCACGTGGAAAAACATGATACTCGTTGTCATTATCTCATGGACATGCATGACCCTTAACGTCCTCTAAGTTTTTCCTCAATTTTGTTTTTCGTCGAGACCAACTAGGTTGTCGTCATACTCGCTAAATTTCGGGGCCCAACATACGTGCATTATAACTAGTGAACATTCCTACTTCTCATATTAAATTGTATCCATGCATACCATATGTACACCACATGCACATTATGGAAAAAAATTCACAAATTTTTGTAGTTGAACACTTGAACCAGAAATTGTTCCATTCCAGTTTTGTAGTACGTCAAAAAGTAAAGTTTATTCCACAATCCATAGGCCCCATCATGAAACACAAACCCTAATTTAACTTCTAAGTATTAATTCATCTTACAAGCAACCCATTTATTCCATAAATCATTGATGTAGAAACTTGGAACTAAAATAACAAAACCCACAAACAAATGAAAATTTCCAGAACACATTCTGAGCCCTCTATTCCCTATCCCTCTTTTCTTCGACTTCCCATCTCTACAAATAAAAAAACCAATAGAAAAAACAAGTAATTAGATGCAGAAATGGAGACGATGACCGAGTTAGAGAGAGAGAGAGAGAGAGAGACAAACTAGATGGTTGTGGAAATATGGCTGCCAAAGCTTCACTCACCAGAAAAATCTAGTGCAAAGGTCATATCTTTAAGAATCAAACACTGATGCAAACTAGAAACCTTCACTTTGAAGCTTCACTATCGACTTCCCTCACTTCAAAATCTGAGCTCAACTCAGAAACTCAGAGCTCACAGAGCTCTCACGACATCTCTTCCAAATGAGAAAAATTATGCAATGAGCTGAGGGTTTTTAGTATTTATATGTGGGTATTTTAGTAATTTCGGTTTTGTGCATGGTGTGCATGGCCGGTTTGTCCTATTTTTGTCCCAATTTTGTCCCAATTAAGAAAACGGGTCATTTTTTATTTATTTCCCATGAATCTATGGTGGAAGAATTTTCACTTTTCCTTTTTTAAACCCAATACCAAACCTAGCCATATAGTTGACATATTTGAGAAACCAAATAAAACCTAAAATAAATTGGTAATAAGGTAAATAGTCTAATTTCTTATAAGTATATGTAAAGTCTTTTAACATTTTATTTGGAACATCATTCTATGTCTTCATACATTTTCCTCATGTGTGGTGAAACTAAAGTCAAACGCATGAACAACACATATCAAATATGGTGACAAATCCAACAGACCTAATCCCATTGGGTTTGACAAAACCATCAAAATTTAATTTTTGTGCCAATTTGGACGAGGAGGAATCCTACCAATTTGACGGGTATCCTTTTGCTTCATCTTTCGAGTTTGAATATTTGTTAGCTTTTCAGAAATCGGTTAAAATTTTCTTAGGATTAAGTACTAGTGTTATTTCAAATTGGTTTGAACATTTTTAAACATTCCAAATGAGTATCTAACTTATTAAAAATGTCACATTCGTTAAAATCCACTTAATTCTGCATTAAATGTACATGTGGTAACCATGGGTCTCACCTTTTAACTTACATGGATACTAAATAATAATAAAACTAACTTCAAAAAAGACATAAAGATAAAATCAAAATAAATAAACAAATTCAAATCAAATGGAAAACAAAAATGAAGATAAAAAAATATCAAAGCCCCGCCACCTCCAAGCTCAACCTATGACCACCGATACCCCATCCCAATCTTTATAGTCAAAACCCACCAAGTCGGTATATCATGGTCAACATTAATATAGTTGCCTCAAAATCTAAATTTCAAACATAGATTATATAATATGGAACCCAATGATCAAACATGTGTTAAATTGAATCGAAAATGGACACACCAAATTGAAATTACATCAGAAAAGCAATCTCTAATAAAGAAGAGGGTTAAGAATTCAGATAGCTTAAGAAGGAGCTTGTTTTTGCTCATGTGGTTTCCCCTTTCGCCGATTCTTGGCTCGTAGAACTTCCTCTTTCTGTCTGTGTGTGTGTGTGTGTGTGTGTGTGTGCGCACAGTGAAGATAGTGGTGACTACATCATGACATTCCATAGCATTTTAGCAACCTCCATGACCTTCTTCTTGATGTTGGTGGCTTGAGTTGTAGGGTGGAGTTAGTGGTTGTGCGTTGGGTTTGGAGGTGATGGTCTGGTGGGGGTGGTGGTAACCATTAGTTGGTGGAGGTCATGCTTCTATGCCCTTCTATTGATTTTATACACAAAGTGAGCCTTGGTTAATTTAAGAGAAATTTAACAGGGACTTAACGAATATGACATTTTCAATAGGTTGGGTGCTTGTTTAAAATGTTTAAAAAGGTTGAAACCAATTTGGAATGACACTAAAAAGTTAGGAGAGTTTAGGTACTTAATCCTATTTCTTAATATGTAAGAATGCTTCTAGTGTATTATGTATTTTTTGTTCAGAGAAAGCTTTATTTCCTTCTTTTTTTTAAGACATTCGATATTTATCCATCTTAAGGGGTGGTGGAGTGGGGTAAACCTCAAAATGAGCTAGCCATGATAAATTAGTTCAAATTCGTTTTGCCTAGAATCGAACATGAAATATCTCACTTACAAATGAAAAAGAATATCATTAGATTGGAATACTAAACTTTGTTTCTTTTTTATATTTTTTAACAGGTAATGAAGATATTTTCTATGAAGAATTTTCTCAAGTACTCTATTTATGTTGTTGCCAAGTAACAAGGTTTAAATATGGATGAGGAATGTCATCGCTAAATTGATTAAGTAATTGCCAAACTTTACGAGTGTGATTACATTTAAGAAATAGGTGATTCAATTTTTTTTTTTTTAAACCAAAATGGAAAAAGAGTCATTAATAAAACTTCATGAGTCGTCAAAGATGTGATATGTATAAAGATAAACGAACCACAAAAAGAGCCAAAACGCTAAATAAACCTTAACCCTAACTCATAATTTCCACCGCTTTCTTGAGCACCCACATGCCTAATATTATGTTGTAAATTGAATTAGCTCTACAGTTTCCAGGTTTGACATGTACAACTGTTGAAATACACATTTAATTGGTCACAACTCATTGCCCACTGAATGGGCCCTTGGTCAAACACTTTATCAGGATGTCCATTTAGCAACTTTTGCACATATTCATGCCCCGATGAAATTGAATTATGGCATGGAGTCTTTGGATTGGCGCCAAAATAAAATGTCACTCCTTTTGGAGTAGTGCAACTTTCTTTGGGGTGAAAATAACATCAATGGACAAAATGCCCAGTTCGTCGACCATTTTCTTTAGCAAAACAGCAGATTTGAATGACCAATTCAAGGCTAATAAAGGTAGCATAAAGCATTTTATGGTGGGTTTCCGTAGATCAACTGTTGATCACAACATAACTATCTACAAAGGCAAAAATGTTTCTTTTCTTTTTCATTTTATTTTGTTGTCAAAAAGAAAAAAAATGCTAAAAGCCATGAAAGAGACTGACGTTATAAAATTTGGACAAGAAATTGATATTCTACCGGTTGGCTCCTTTAGAGAACAGGCCGACGTGCATTTTAACATTTTAGCCGTCTGATTTTATTCAAACGCAGCCTACAACTCCTTAGAAAACCCGGCCGGGCGGGCCCCTCATGTTAGGAGCTCCCTCGTTTTTAAAGAAGAAAAACATTAAAAGAGCCCTAGGTCACTCAATTTAGAATTTTTCAGGTTGATGGGCAGTGTCTAACAATACCGATACTGTCTCCACTTTATCACCTGCCCAATCCTCAGGTGTGGGATTTTATCACAAAAAATTTTGGTGTTAGTTAGAATGGGGTAATTCTATTTAAATTGCTTTCTCTTTGGCCCTGGCCGATGTGGGACAACTGGAGATTCCAACACCCAAACTGCTACAAACCCGGCCGTTCGGTAGAACCAGGAAGAGAATGAAACCAAATTTTCACCCAACTGTACGAAATGACCTTGAGAAGCCAAGGCATCCACAGTCCACTACAAAAACTAGCTTTCAGAAAGACGTGATTAAAGGAGACGTGATAAAAAATTTGGCTACGGCTTTTGATGGGAAAAGCTGACTTGGTATTCTTTGTTTGCTGATAATATATTGTGCATAACAGAAGAAAACATACTTTTAAACATGGATTTAATCTTCCTGGAAGGCTAGAACAAACTCTAAACCTAACTAAGACGATGCCGTTTTGAAGATGAGAACATCTTCCTGGATAAGAAGGAAGCAGAAAACATCCTTTTCAGTTCCAAAAGAGTTGTGAGTAGTTAACTTTCGACAACCACATGAGAGCTAGTCATTGTGCATGTCTATCCGAAGGTATATAAATTATTAGTTCCGCTGATGTCTACTTCTTTTGTTGTTTTACCTGCAACAAAAGGAAGGAAGCATCATACAGTGCCGTTTTCAGATAAGGAAAACCCCATGCCGTTATGAGTGGTGGAGTGGGCTGTGACCATCCGGTCTAAGGACCGTAAACGAGGAAAACCAGTCAAACGTGAACTTACACATGTCCTCTCTCGAGACCATCCAAGTGTTACGACACAAACAGTTGTACCTGAATAGACAAATTAACCAAGGCAAGCCAAGCTTGCTTATTCCATTAAAACTAAACCTGCCTTAAATGAGATGAGAGGCTCTCCACTTTCCACACAGGCTTCAGATCTTTATTTTTCCCATGCAATGCTGCCGAAAAAGCTTCTTCAAAGAATATGCGTAGTGTTGTTTCTTAGTGTTATAGATCTTTTAAGAGAACTAATCATTTGGGAGGGAAAGGTGGCATAATTAATGAAAGCCGACAAATAATCCGTCTTTCTCAATTCCCGCATCCGCATGCTTAGCTAACAGTGATTCGATGAGGCCACTGTATTCAGTGGGTGCCTTCCTATTGTTAAAGTTTTTAGAGAGACGTCTATGACCCAACACCAATATTTGTTTTAAACTTATCCACCTACTAGCCAAGTAGGACTGCAGGAGTCATGTTTTATCCTAAAATGTTTCGGTATGATCACAAATGAAACCATGTAATTATAATTTGTAAATTGTTTTGTCAAACTCCCAACGTGCGGTTTCCAACATCTATGTTGCTACAGAATATTATCTACACATGTAGTTTCAAAGTATTCTCAAATTAGCTCAGAATGTGCAATCGTCCATTTTGTAACAAATAAGTTTATGAATCTTAATTTAGTCTGTCTTAAAAAGAACAAATAAGATACTATGCTGTCCAATAGCTTTAAGTTGTACTAAGAGATTAAACGGACTAGAAGAAGACGAAAAAGAATCGATTTTCTTCACGAAACTTGGAGCACCGTCAGTTCTCTTCTACCGTCTTCGGTCATGTTTTGCAACGCCGTTAACGATATCACCACCTCTTTCGTTCTGAAATTTTCTCGTCGACATCACCATCGCTTTAAATTATTTATCTTAAATTCATAGTTTTTAGGAAATCTTCTGGTCGACATCATCATCTCTTTTGTTCAAAGCTTTGGGATTGTTCAACCAAGAAGAAGCTTGGAGGGGGTTGCTAGAAATGAGGGGAATGGGTTTGTAGGTCGAGTGCATATAGTGGAAAACCCAACATAAATCAGATGTTTGGATTCCAATGGGATTTATCATTTTTTTTAATGTTTTGAGTAAATTTAATTTGATTTCGTACTTTCATTTGCTCTCTTTCGCGATTTCTCATTTTGAATTTTACAAGGTATTGTAACTCTCTTTTTCATTCATTTCACATAAACCAATCATACATTTAAAATAGGGCTTCAATAAAAACTGGGTACCACTTCAATCACAATTACTTTAATACATTTGGATACAAAGGAAAATTGAATTTATTCAATTTTGATATAAAGAAAATTAACTAATCCAGGAAGAACATTTGTGCCTCAATGGCGTGAGAAGTAATCAAAACAAAGTGATGTGCAAACAGAAAATGATCATGCTCTCCATACTAATGCAGGAAGAACATTTGAATTCTTGTATGATATCCATGTTTTGCACATTTAAATATTTATATACCAAGAATAACAATTTAAAGCCCCCACCCACCCCTTCTCCCCAACTTGAAAAATTAACCTAAAAACTACATTAACCACCAGAGTTTAAAAATCCAGACATAGCCCAAACTAACAACAATCACATCACACACATTGAGAGACATATTTTTTAGAGAAACTAACTAAAAATTTCGAAGAAACCAAGTAAAATTTTCAGAGTTTAAAAACAGAAAACCATTAGAATCTTCAGAAACCAACTAAAATTGCAATTTGAAAACATATCCGCTGAATTTTAGCAGCCCTGCTGCATATATTGGCTTTTTGGCCATGAAACTACATAAACGAAGAAAATATAATATAGTTGTTAACCTTAGACTCCAATCAGGTCAAGTACGAGCTGCAATTTGATTCCAATCACAAGATGCAGAAGAAAAAAAAACATCCTAATCTAACCATCGCTTTACTAACAGTTTGGAGAAGGATCAGAACTTCTCCTCCAAGTTTTTGTTCATTTTATTTCAATTGTCCATCGGAATTTCATTCAAAGAATGATTAAATAAAGACAATGGCATGCCAAAGATTAAATACCCTAATTTCAAACTTCGGTAATGCATAGCTTTGTTTTGTTTTGTTTTTTTCCTTTCGAAAGAGCATACTAAGAGAACGGTCAACACCAACATCCTATTCGAGTAGCTATTAGCACTTGACCTGCTATTTTGGCGAGCCACCAACCCGCCACACCATCATGTCCCATCCGCTCTCTACCACTCACTATTTCTCTCACATTTATCTCTCGACGCTGCGCTCGGTGCACAGAAACACCAAGGCAACTATTGCCGGCCTTTTTCACGGTGGTCCATGTGACAACGAAACGGCAACATTTAATCTCGGCACCTAGGCGAATTTCAACATCCCTGAACCCACCTCTTGCAAACTGCCCTCAACCCTCCTAATTTCAATTCTTGTATTTCTTGTATGATATCCATGTTCTGCACATTTAAATATTTAAGCTAAAGTACAAAAAACTACCTCAATTATTGGTGTCACGACACTTTTATACCTCATCTTTTAAAATTGACAATGTCATACCTCATTTTTAGAATTTGGTCCAATGTTATACATTCCGTTACTTAGCCGTTTACTTTTCAGTTAAATGCTGATGTGACTTGATCCAGGTCTCACTTTCTATTAAAAAACTAATAAATATTAGTAAAAACTAAAAAAAAAAAACTCATTTAATAATTTTTAAATATTAAAATAATAAAGAAAAGTTATTAAAAAAAAAAAAAAAACATTATGTTTGCACCCTTCCCCCCTGGCCCCTCTTCTCTCTCTTCTCCCCCATCTTCATCTTTTTCTCCCTTCCAATCCCCTTCTTGCAACCCAGAAAAAAAGAAGAAGGAAAAAAAAAAAAAAAAAAAAAAACCGAATATGCAACCCAAAAGAAAGAAGAAGAAGAAAAATAATCCAAATCTGCAACCCAGAAGAAGAGGAAGAAGGAGGAAGAAGGAGGAGGAAGAGGAGGAAGGAGGAGGAAGAATAAGAAGAAGAAAAATAAAATACCCGAATATGCAAAAGAAGGAGGAGGAAAAAAAAAAAAAAAAAAAAAACCTAGATCCCATTAAGGTGGAATCAGGAAACCTTCGTGACCTCCTTCTTCTCCTCCTTCTTCTTCCTCTTCCTCCTCCTTTTTTAGTTTTTAATAATATTTTATTAATTTTTTAACAGAAAGTGGGCCCTGAATCAAGCCACGTCAGCATTTAACTGAAAAGTAAACGGCCAAGTAACGAAAGGTATAACATTGGACTAAATTCTAAAGATGAGATATGACATTGTCAATTTTAAAAGATGAGGTATGAAAGTATCGTAACATCAATAGTTGAAGTAGTTTTTTGTACTTTACCCAAATATTTATATACCAATTGAGAATAACAATTTTAAAGCCACCACCCACCCATTCTCCCTCACTTGAAAAATTCACCTAAAAACCACATTAACCACCACAGTTTAAGAATCCAAACATAACCCTAAACCATTCATAAAGATTTACCAAACCATTCATAATAATTCACTGTTGTTCAACAAAAAAATAGAAGAAAAAAAATTCTCATGGTTGAAAGAGATGATAGTGAAAGGGTTAGGATGAACCTGCTGTTATCAATTACACATTCTGGATGAAACTCTCTGTTTCTCAAAAAAGTGCATATGGTTGAGCTGTAAAGATACATCACATAGCAAAAAATTGAGTTTGTATTCGAACACAATAAAGAGATTTGTATTAGAAATTACTTTGTCTGGCATCTAACAAAATTAAGAATGGATAGACAAATACCTCAGTAATGGTCTCTTTGGTGCCTACTCTGTGAATGCATGCTTTGATCTGTATGCTTGTGTTTGATCTACATGCATGTCAAGAATCAAATAAAAAAGTGCATCACAGAAATACAGAAGCAACCAAGAAATGGAAAAACAATCTAGCAACAGAAGGATATTCAAATGATGTGAAGTGGAAAAGGAACCTTAATGTGATTTGTTGAGAAGAAAACAGCAGGAAAGTATGAAGAAACACATAAATGAGCACAGTGCAACCCCCTAATTTATAAAGACAAAAACCTCACCGTAACAGTGAACTAAACAGCCTAAACTCCCTAATTTAAAAACAATAAACTTAAAAAGGGGTCTAAATTTGGTTCTCATAAGCAAAGGACCTAAAAAAAAAACAAAAAAAAAAAAAAAAAAAAAAAAACCAAAAGACATAAATATCAACACAGTGCAGCCCTATATTTTACAAAGACTAAGAGCAAACCCTAATAGCTAATTAAACAATATAAAAATATATATGACAACTTTAATGAAGGTAATAATATCTATGACAGTTTTAATAAATGGAATGGTAAATCAAAAGTGAACAACAAATTAAAAACAATAAATTGAAAAAGAAGATTGAATTTGGTTTTCTTAGGAGCAAGGGACAAAAAACAACCAAGAAACAAAGCAATTAACATAGCACAACCCCCTAATTTACAATAACATACAGCTAACCCTAGAGGTGAACTAAACAACCTACAAAGGTCTATGACAATTTTAATGAAGGAACAAAATATCTATAACAACTTTAAAAAAGCAAATGATCTATAAAACAGTAATGAATGAACCAAAAACAATAAACTCAAAAACAAAGCTGAATTTGGCTTTCTCATAAGCAAAGGACAAAAACTAATCAAGAAACAAATAAATTAAATAAGTGCAACCCCCTAATTTAAAAAACAGAGACTTCCTCAGCCATCATCTCCTCACCGACTCTATGTGGTAACCCATTAACCCCAAAAAATGCACACAGCCCTGCTTTCTCCTCTTTCTCTCTCTCCCCCTGTCCATCTCTCTATCTAAAATTGGAGAAAATCCCATAGGTCCTGGCAGAGGACCTAGCTAAATCTCTCTCTCACTCAGTTGAAACCAGTAGCTCCCATCTTTCTCCAATCTGTCAGTCCCTCTGTCTCCCTCTTCTCCTCCCCCTAACGACCCTCCAACCGATGTAACAACCAAAGTCACACCCACCTATCTCCGAGTAAAGAATCGTAGCGCCTCTCTCTCCAATCTATCAGCCCTTTTGTCCCCTTTCCTTCTCTCTCCCCGAGTCAAAGCTCAAATGCAGCTCACATACCAGTTCTTAAGCCTAGTGGCAAATTTGTAAAATAAGCCTAGTAGCAATCTTGTAAATAAACTGAAATTCATCCCAAATCACTATTCATTTGTATAGTGCAATTTCTCCTTTTTTTTTTTTTTGAGAAGATACGGTAGTAGATTCATTTACTTCAAAAAGGTGCGGTACAAGAAAATTACATCCAGAGCCAAGTATGGCAGTACATTGTCCTCCACAAGTAAGTCGGTGACAATACTTGGGGGAGTAACATCCCATATACAATCTTGTTGCACCAAGAGACCAACCTATGTAAGGCGATGAGCAACCGAGTTTGCTTGGCGACAAGTGTGGGTAATTTTACCTTCAGTGATTGAATGGAGGAGCGCCTTGATATCTTCTACAATTTGCCCAATCAACGACAAATCTGGAGAGGAATCGCACAACGCCTCCACAATCTGAAGTGAATCGCTTTTGAAAGAAATATGTTGAAAACCCCTGTGAACCGCCCAAGACAAACCTACCCTCAAGGCCACTGCTTCTGCTTGGAGAGGAGAAAATACATCCTCCTCCCTGCCACATTTTGCTGACACAAAGTTTCCTGTTTCATCGCGGACAATAGCACCAAAACCACCCACATTACGTTCCCCGTTCTAGGCCTCATCTATATTCATTTTGAGACCCCCCGATGGTGGCGCAACCCATTTGGAGGGGATTTGTACCCGAGGACCTTGACCTAGCACCGAGGTTCGAGTGAATTCCTGCCACCACAGTATAGCCCGGTTGACACAAACATCAGGAGGGTCTGTCCTATCATCCCATTGCTTGCCATTTCTTTCACTCCACAACGACCAGCAGATCATAGGGAAAATCTCAAAGTTTTGCTTTGAAATTAAACTAGCCACATCATCTATCCATGACAGAAAATTTTGGTGATGTACATTTCTCAGCAATGGTCCAAGACTTGAAGCTATCCAAGCACACTTTGCAAATGGACATTCCTTCATAAGGTGGATGATGGTCTCCCCGTGGGCGTTGCATCAGACACAAGCTAAATCCGTAGCTATATGTCATTTTGCCAAGAGTACCCGGGCAGGTATGAAGTCATTGGTAACCCTCCATAAACACACCTTCACTTTTGGTGGAACATTTGCATTCCACAGCCTGGACCATAGCTTGTTTGCACTCTACTGTGTTGATGAAGAGGCCTCATGGGTAGGTGGTTGTAGCCATCGCCAAGCAAGATGGTATGCACTACGTACTGTAAACCTCCCACTTTTCTCGTAATACGACATTAATTTGTCCGGTGGTGAGCGGATACTTAACGGGATGGAACAAATTGAGGTTTCTTCTTCCTTTGAAAACAGCGATGGTAACAAATCAATCTTCCACCGATGTGTGAGGGGATTGATGGGTTCATTTACTGTCCTCAAAGTACATCCCGGTGGCTTGGGGGAGAAGGGTCGAAACGATGAAGGGAACGGCAGCCAAGGGTCCTCCCAAATACGGATGGTGGTGCCATTTCCCACCTACCAACGTGATCCCATTTTAAGTACAATTCCTGCTGCACATATGCTCTTCCAAACATATGAAGAGCTAGGATGTAAAGGTGCTTCCAAAAACTGCTCATGTGGGAAGTATTTGGCCTTTAGTATTGTTGCAACCAACGAGTGGGGGTTACAAATCAGCCTCCACCCTTGCTTTGCTAGCATTCCAAGGTTGAATGCATAAAGATTTCGAAACCCAAGTCCTCCCTCCTCCTTTGGTATGCACAATCTCTCCCACGAGCACCAATGCATTTTCCGTTCCCCTTCATCTCCATTCCACCAAAAAGACGCCAGCATCCTATTTAGATCTTCACAGAAGAACTTTGGGAGAAGGAAGCAGCTCATGGTATAGTTTGGGATTGCCTGGGCCACCGTCTTGGCCAATATCTCTTTTCCTGCTGCACTTAGTAATTTTCCTTTCCACCCTTGTAGTCTTTTCTATATTCGTTCCTTCAAGTACCCAAAACATTGGCTTTTGTTTCTTCCAATCAGCTTTGGCAAACCCAAATATTTTTCATGTCGCTCCACCCACTTTCTCAAGATTGATCTTTTGCCCTGATGCATTTTCATACAACTCAAGAATTTTCATGATATGGCAGCACTCTATCTCAGTAGCACGACAGAACAAAAGACTATCATCGCCAAAAAGTAAGTAATGTGTAGAGTTGAATAGTGCCATTCACGTACTTTTTTTACCTACTACACATTCTTGTTAACTTTTTTGTCATTGATCTTCTTCAATTCATTTGATTCGACGGCTGAAAATTGAGATAAGTATGTGAAATGAAAATAGGATTGTGGATAGAACTACCCTTTAGCGTTTTGTAGTTGTGAGTTGGCTGCATTGGCTGTGGTGGCTGTTGGTGGAAACTCGAAGGATATTGAATAACAGAGCATAAAATTCAAGGATTTCAGAGATTAAAACAATCACCTTTGGAGAGTTGGTGTTTTGTGAATCTGAAGGACCCAATTGCTTAGCCAGAGGTGTTTAATAGCCCAGTGGTGAAGAATCAGAAGGGAGGATGATTATTATTGGGTTTTCCAACAATCTGCTCAGCCTTTTCTTCAAAGGCGAGGCGGATTCGACATCATATGCAGCTCAGTTTCAACCAGTTTATGGTATTGACGTGCCGCCTCTGATGAAACTTGCTCCAAAGGCAGATGACATGATAAAATGGGCGGTTGAATTAGAAGAGTTCAAGAGCCTGGTTGCAATGGATTGAATTATGATCATGAATGTATATAATGTAATAAAGGATGAACCTCTATTATTTTCATTGTCAATTTCAATCAAGGACTTTATTGATTTTCTGTACAAAATTGTTTCACATCGTTGAAGAAACATACGGAGAGGGGAGTAGAAGGGAACTAATATACATTGCAACTTCGTTAAATAGGAGTCGTGCTTGTTGAAACGAACTTTTTACCAAAAAATTCAGACTTGTATAACTAGTTAGTCATTCTTGTCTGAGTAAGAGAGATCGAATCAGAATCCAAATGAGAAATGCTTGCAACAGTAAGGATTTAAAAAGTACATAATCGAGGAATTTATGCATTTCGATCAGAATAACATCTATTCAGAAAGACATAAGTTTCCTTTATCTTTTGAATGTGGTTTGGTTTCCATAACAATTGCGTTCTTCTAGACAAGAAGATTCAAGTTAGGATGGAAAAAGAATTTCTTTCTCTGAGCACAAAAGAGTGAAAAGCAATTTCTATCCAACACAAGTTAGGTCGAAGGTGCTTAATTGTAGTTTCAACATGTATGCACTTAAGGTTACCGCCATTGAAGCTCTTCTATTTCAAGACCAGATCATCTGTTCCTCATGACAGAGCTATGATTGAACAAAATTTATAACAAGGTCTCCTCATTGTGCATCCCAACAAAATGCACCTTATAAAGTTGTAGTTTTCATCAATCTAATACGAGCAAGTTATCGAGTTCTTCTCTTGAAACTACACATTTCATCATATCCTCAGCTTTAGGAATGAAATCCGGTACATCAATACCGTAAGGTGCTTGGAACTGAGCTGCATATGTTCTTGAATCCGACTCTCCATTGAAGAACATGTTAAGCAGATTGTCTGAAAACCCACTTATAATTAACCCCACTTTATGGTTCTCCTTCACTGGGCTATAAATGACCTCTGGCTCAGCAATCTCTCCCTTAAGATTCCAAAACACCATATCTGGCACAGTCAGATTATACCCTTTTCTTCTGTAACGACTCGAAGCCTCCTTATAGTCATCCCACCAATCATATTTGAAGGCCTCATTGAAATCCCTACAGGTGAACACAAAAATCCGCCGGGGCATCTTGTCATGGCTTAGCTTTTGTGGGACTGCAATGTCCAAAACTCTCTTGTAAATCTCTAAGAAATCCAATTTCTCAGCACATTCTATCTGCCTCATTAACTCGCATTTGGACCAAAGATTGTCTCCTTCAATCTTATGAAGCTTGGGAGTATCACTGAATGAGAAAACCATTCCTTTCCATGGATTTTCACTCAGTTCTGAAATTAATAAGCCCATTGCAATGCACTCCATTTCCTTGCTTGTCCCTCTCATGCCTGTGACGTCACATGTTGCAATACAGTTCCTGAGCTTCCCTTTGCTTGACAACTCTTGGACTAGTTGCCGCCATTGAAGCTCAGCAATTTCATCACTACCCTTTTCCTTATCTAAGTAAGCTGTGACTTGGTGAGGAAGTTTTAGCCAGTTTCCAATGCTTATCCCAAAAATTGCATCTATCTTCATGTGAAGCTCAAAGGGTATTTTGCTTTCCCTTTCTTTCTTAAGGATCTTCCAGTACCCTTGCATGGAAATCAGGGCCTCAAGATTTGGGGAAGACGAGCACTTCTTTGTTTCGGTAGCAGCATTCTCGTTCTTTCGCACAACAGCTGCAGTTGTCTTCACTGACAATGACTTTAAGGCTTTGCGCAGAGGAACAAGCACTTGTTTGTGCAAACGATAACGAACACTGTAAGTGTAATGAGCTTCTTCAACATATTTGTACTCCTCATAGCTGTGGCGTGGGAAAACTCTCTTTGCTATGTTTTCACAGAGCAGGGTTGCTCTATCGAATTTAGAAAAAATTGAAGGACATAATTTAGAAGCAAAACTGATCTTTCCAATCTCACCAGCCTCCATAAACACGAGATCTGATATCAATAGCTCAACAAACATACCTGATATTCGATCGTGCAAGTTTCGAAAATCACGGTCATTTTGGTACCTCTCAACCGCGATTTTGGCGCTGTCAATTTGAATATCTATTCCATCTATCTCTTTTCTATTCTCTTCCTCATAGACACATTCTTCCTCCCCTAACCAATAATAGCCATATGGGTCATAAACATAGTATCCACGGTATCCATAGCCATAGAATGCGTCCCTGCCATAGCCATAGCATCCGTTGCAGCCATAGCCATAGCGTCCGTTGTAGCCATAGCCACAGTATCCCTCATATCCACAGCCATGGAATCCATCGTAGCCATAGTATAATCCATTGTATTCACAAGAATAGTATCCATCGTATAATTCATAGCCATAGTATGGCATAGCGTCCATTTTATTCATAGCCATAGCACCCATCGTATTCGTAACCACAGTGTTCACCGTATTCAACGGTTGGTTTTCTTTTGTTATGGAGTCGTTCAAAACCATATAAAGGATCCCCAAAAGATCTTTGATTAACCCTAATTCCACAAAAACCATGACATTCAAAGAAAGGGTTAAAGGGTGGTTTTCGTGCACCCACAACATGGATTTGTAAAACCCTTCTTTGTCGAGCTTCCCCGCCATTCTTAGGGTAAAAGTAAGTCTGAGAGTGGTGAGAGGGTCAAAATTCCATGCCCTCTCTACATAGTGGATCAGATCCTTCCGCCCCTGCTCGTGCCGGCCATAGTAGCTGTAACTGGAAGGGGTCGTGGCTGGCGTTGGGGTGTCACTATTAATCCTCGTGCCGGCATTGAAGAATAATTTTAGGCATGGGTTCAAGAAGCGTGGGAATGTGGAAGAATGCTTAGACCGTTTTTGACCCAGTTGAGGGCCTTGTTTGAAGGTTGTGATGGTGGGTGTTTCGCGGCGGTCTATGGCGGAATTAGGCCGGTAGAGCTCCGGTGGACCCAGTAATGTTTCTGGAGAAGTCATGTTTGAGTTGTGATGAGGGTTTGCAGAATTAGTTTTTAAGAGATAAGAGTCGGAAGATGAGGACCCGTTGGGTGAGAGATTTTGGCTTTGTTTGTGGCTGGATTATAGGATCAGATTTCTTGGGCAACAAGTCTTTAACTTTTATTATCAACTTTTTTTTGTGTATCGGTTTCTGTTTTTTATTTTTCTATGATTAATTATTTCACAAAGGGAGATGCAGAGTAACAGAAAAGATTTTTTTACTATGAAGACTAGAAAATTTGTTTAGACGTTAATACACTGTTAATAGATTTGTTTAAATTATTGATTTTTATTTTTATTCTTAAAGATGAGTAGTTAGTGACTTTGACATGACAGTTCATTCTTTCGGAGGTCGGAAAAATTCACAGAGGCTATCATAGTGTGATTCACCAGCATGAGCTAGAAAGACTCACAAAAGCATAGTCACCCTCTAACCATCATCGTGTGATTCACCAATCGAACCCATAACATGTCATAGAATTTGTCCCCAACCACTAGTCCACTCACACAGTGATTGTTTGAATTACCGATGAAAAAGTAGAAAAATTGTGTAAACGTTGATACTCTAGGCCCTGGAGGAGGAGCCATGTTTGGGTATGGACTATGGAGACAAAACCAGGGTTAGGTTTTGAATATTTGGGCATATGCAATTACAGGGTGAAATTACTCTCTCTCTCTCTGTTTTTTGAACATATTCAATTTTTTTCCCAAATTATTTAACATTTTTTTTTTTCCAAATTAACTTGGGATTAAAGAAAAAAAAAGGCCGTAACGGAATATTGTGACCTTGGTTAGTCTTGAATTTAATGAATAAAGTTTTTTTTTTCTTTCTTTGCTAGGTTTTTTCATTGCCCTCTAGGTATTTTACATCTTAAAACTTTTCTCTCCCCTTCTCTCTAGGATTAAGCTATATTCCTGTTATGGTTAGGAAGCTTTAGTTTAAACTTGTCTCAGCCTAGTTAGGATTTCCTTTGGTTTTGGGAAACGAAACAAACCTACAACGCAGTATAAATACATGCCTTAGTATTCTCAACAATCACACACCTTTGATTTACTTGAGTTTGAACGTTTGCAATACGTCTTGTGTTTGTTTGCTGTAGTGTACGTACGTTTTAGCAAATTTCGGTGATCCGAGATGTCAGGAGCAAACTCAACAACCCCAACAGGTAAAGGAACCAAACTGACGCGACCAGAAGATGTACCGTGCCCGCCAGCTCCAAAAAGGCCCGGACCTCGTAGTAATGGAGATGGCTCTAAAGCATCCTCTGCGACAAAACGTGATTTGATCAAATACTTCTAAAAGGGATACAAAGTGAAGTTAGGAGGCAATAGAACACTACCAAGAAAAGGATCAAGTTTAAATTGAGATTAATTAGGATTTGGGAGTTTAGTTTTTCTTCAATTTTGTGTAATGGGCTTAATACATCTATTAGATCAATGTTTTATCTCATTTAATCAATTTGATTACATCCATCCAGTACAAGCAAGTCCTTGAGTTCTTCTCCTGAGACTGCACATTTCAACACATCTTCTGCCTTTGGCAATAATTTCAGTACTGATGATGCATCACATGTTCTTGCAACTTCGTTGCATAAGTTGTTGGATCTAGATCTCCTGAAAACAAACTTAGAAGATTGTCAGTAGAACCAGTAATGATCAAACCCATGGCATCACCAGCGTTCACCACTGGGCTCTTAATGATCTCTGGCTCCTCACATGAAAGGTTCAGATTCAAAAACACAATCTGTGGCACTGAAAGCCTCTCTTTTTTGTATTTAAACCAAATATCCGTATGAGATATGGAGGAGAACTACATTCACAAGCAGCTATCAGTTTCTGACTACTTTTAACAGGTACAATATAGCATTCTTGACGCAAACATGCATGATGCGCACAAAAAGCCAAGGCGGCAGGGGAGGACGGATTGAAAAAGACTTGATGTTTGATGACTTACCGTATTTCATGCCACAATCACATCTGTGTCGTCAACTTTTTAGCAATAATGGCCACATTCCTTGGGGACAACGCAGGATTAAAAATTGGTTGCATTTCTGCTTCAATTGAACTCCCTTGCTCTTGGAGGAACAACAATCTATCAAGCAAAAGGAAAGTTTCTAAAAGAGGCCCGAAAGCAGCTCGAAGAGACCAATAAGGTCCAATAAGTTCCTGTTCATACAAATAATTGGTCAGCAAGTAACCATATATATATATATATATCTTTCACCAACTAAAGAGGAACCAGAAAAGAAATTAGCAGGATGAGGAAACCTAATACAAATTTCAATTACGCAGTCCTGCAATGTGTCAACACAATAAATTATTCAGATAGCATTTACTAATTACTATACACTTAATCCAAACAACGAAATACAGGACTTGGCATATGTAATTTATTTTACGCACATTTCTCCCAAAATTTCACTTTCTTTTGAATCTTCAATGCTAAGAACCAACATTATTTTCTTTCATCATTTTGAATACTAACCTAACAGAGGCATACAACAAAATCTCTATAAAATTTCCATCCCTATACAATGATGTGGAAGGAAATTCTGCAGCTTAAAATATGATTCTCCTTCCCACAACTAAAACTAATCCTAAAGCCAATTGGTCCTTCCTATTGCTATGCACCCTAAGAGCCAAAAGCCCATCCGACCCTGCTACGACAGTATTAACTGGCTCTCTTGGAGCCTAGCCCTCCATATTTAATCAGAAGCCCCAGTAATATCTGCATCAGAGCTATCCTAATTTTACGTCATCAGAAAAAATAAAACTACATTAATCTTGATTCTTTCATCATCCATATAAAATGCAAAATAATTGCATCTGCTTCCGTGTAACTTTATAAACAGAAGGGATGTCACGTTGGTTCAGAAACAGAGACTCAAAAACTAGTTGGAGCAAGCAGTTTAGGTGATATGTCATATGGGATGTGAATAAGCAGCAAAGTTTCAGTACAGCTTATTATATGGGTGAAGGTAACATACAGCAGATGATTCAACTTCCTTCCATATTCCATGAACATCCATTTCCTTCAGAGGCTCAAGACCAAGGCGAGATAAACCAGATAAGCAATATTTCTGGAAAAGTGGATACTTGCCGATGGACTTGCTCCTCCCACATTGGGTGGCCTTGTTGAAGGAATTTTCATTAGTTATGGTCGTTCTCTCTAACACCACATCAAAACTGCCATCTGTGTCATATGTTTATCTAGTTATGTGTTTCACTCTAATTAGTTCATAAGGTTGCTGCAGCAGCAAAACAATAATAATTAAACAGAATAGAAAGTTCCATTCAGATTACAATAATGTTTTGTTACCTGTGTGAGACCAGCTTCCTTTCATAGCAGAGTTTATTTGGGACAAGGATGAACATGTGTTTTCTTTATGATGCGGCGAGGAGTCTGGGGCGACCCTCTGCTGTCGGCGACGCAAAGCCTTTCCTTGACGCCCAATTGATGGACTTGTAGTCATCACTTTGGGATAATATACACTGAGAACCTGCAGAAGTCAGAGTATGTTATTTATACCACACAGGACTTTAAGGGTAACATCAAACAAGGAGGTTGAGCGGAACTCAGAATCAGAGAGAGATGAAGGCAGCAGAGGAATGATTGAAATAAATTTAACAAATGCCCATGCATTTAAAAAACTTAAATTGCTGGCTAACTGCAATGGTGTAAGTAATGCATACCATCTGAAAAGCAGCACGGAAAGCATGCAGCTCAAAGTTATGGACGCCAGCATCATTTTCCAAGCATCTCCACCTCTCCGCACTCTGGGAAAGTAAAGCAAGAACACAAGATAAAGCAATCTAGAATAAACATCCTTGAAAAAAAATTAACTTAACGCCTCTCCCCAGCATACAGAATGATCTACAATCCTTCTAGTTAACCTCACCCCACTTTGTTGTCATCAGTCCCAGACTCCCACGGACTTTAGATCTATACCAATTATTAAATGAAGAATAAACTTGCATATCCTCTTGGGTAAACTTTATAGATTTTCTAAGAATCCTCAGTTAACTTGATGTCCCTTTGACAATTAGTCATTATCTGCATGTTTTTAACCATAAGAAAAAATTTTAAAACTCGTTTTATCCTCTTACTTTTCTATTTCCTGTACTTTTCTCTTTCGAGAGAAGCAAGACTTACCTGACATGCAAGGTCACGCGAACTTTTTCCAAGTGACAAACCAGCAGATTTAACACCATGACTCATTGGAAAACCACATTGAGAACCCACATGGTTGGAACCCTCTTCAGATAATAGGTTGTAACAGCAGCCAACGCTAACAACTGCTTTAACTTCTTTGCACTCCATAAAGGTCCTGATTCATAAAGTTAAGCATCACTTTCATAAAAATACTGACAGATAAAAACATATGACGCTGTAAGATACATATAACCAAACAAATACATTCTTTTATTGGCTCTATAGACTACTGAAAACAGTAAGACCAATTTATGGATCATGTAGAACCCCAAGCAAGTGCCAATCAAACTTAGTATAATTAAAATCTGGGAAGACGGTTAACTGATGGTAAAAAAATATTTGCAGTCAATGAAGGATAAGGATGGCACCCATTTAAAATATGCAGACTGCATCAAAGAATCTATTAATGCAATAGAGTTATTTGACAAACAGAGAAAAGATGAGTAAAGGCCCAATTGTAATATAGAACTGATTGAGACTTATGAAATATCAAATACCATGGATAACCTGGTTATGAAACCATTGTACGCAACCATTTTGTATCCCCCTTTAATCTTATCAGCTATTCATTTTTTCACTTAAATCAAATTCTTGTATGGTATGAAAGCAACTTGGACACTGCTTCATATACATCACCAATACATCACTAATATGACACGACTCGCAACTCTTCTTATTGGTGGAATACATAAAAGACTTATACAGGCTAGAGAATTCAATCAATCATAAGGAACTTCTATCGGGGTTTATGGGTATAAATCACTCTATCCTCAAGATTATATGGAAGGAACCTCATTTCTGAAAGATAGAAATATAAAGTGTAAAGCACACTGAAGAACTCACTTGAGCATTGTTACTGAAAGATCTCCGCAAGCATGAAGGCCAGCAAGAACCAGTGAAGTTCCACTGTCTCCCTTGCAGGAAGTTTGTAATGAAGAAACATTATCTTTATCCAGTGGTATGTCAGCCAAAGCTTTCAACGTGTCAATAGACATCACATTGCATGTGATTGTCTTAGGCACAGTCAAATTCCTGTTTCCTGATCTAACCCCAAAACAAAAGTAAACTATAAGTCCAGTGCGTGCAAAAAGTGACTCAAAAATAATTACTCAATCCAAGTCAGCAATGAAATTGCTTAAATGTAATAATTAGATCATAGGATGTGTGACAATAACGCAAAAAAACAACAGCAAGTAATCAATAAGTCTAACTTAGGCTTTTCAAAAGAAAAAAATATCTGACTTAGGCTTTCCAAACTAAAAATGTCTACCTTGGGCTTTTCAAAAATAAAATAGTCTACATATGGGAAATGGAGCTGAGAAATGGGTAATTCCAATAATAATATGCCTTATTGGAAATTTTAGGTCGAATGATAAAATTAGCAAAATTGCCAGTGAAAACATCAAATAATGTTCAAGAAGGAACTACTGCAACAAGAAAACAAAACAAGAAGGAATCGTACACAGATTTACGGATTTGAGAAGCATAATATTTCTTGATTTGTTCTGCACGTGCATCAGTAACCCTTCCATGATGAGAACATGCATCAATTGCAAATACTGCATGTTGGTAGTGAAAGGAAAGTACTTGTGCAAGATACCCCTGAAAAAGTAGTTTTTAAGAGAATGGAAAACTAAAAAAACTAATCTTTAAGACTAATTGCTACCATCATACTATAAGAGGAAAAAGAAAAGAAACGAAAAGTCATTGCCTTCCAATATTTTCTGAATAATGCAATTTTAATCTAGGCAAAAGGAAATACATTTAGCAATTTGGTTATAAGTGAAAGAAAGTGAATGTGAATCAAACAAAACAATAGACAAAGGAGCAGATACTGCGGACCAATGAATGCAGACAGAAGATTGCAGGACTACCTGACCAGAGCCAACATCAATTATTGCATTAGCCCTGACACTGCTAGCAATCGAATTAACAACCGCAGAAAGGACTTCTACCTGCAGATACAAGATCATGTTTTTAATAGAATAACGATATGCATTCATTGTTCAAATATGCAAAAAGGAAGTTTGGAATCAGAAACTCCTATCTAGAAATCAAAGACCATATAGACACATCTCTCTGACCCCCAATGTTTCACAACAGGAAGACGGTCAAACCAACAGAGTCATCGCTATCCAATTCTTTAAACAAGTCAACAACTTACTTCATGTTTTTTCTTCGCATTCATGCCTGTGGAGAGAACGCTATTGAGCGAAGTCATGTCCATGCTAGGTAATACCTGCAATGACAGAGATGAAAGTACCATAAGGAAATAGTATCTTGTACTGATACAAATTTGCTCTTCTGACTTTCAATTATTCCGATGATTCAGTTTTATTTTGACTATACCACAATAGTTTATTAGTTTGTCATCATCTTAATCCATGACTTCCTATCCCACATTTTCACATGATTGTTATTATGAGATGTTGAATTTTTCAGGTTTTCTTACCACAACATCTGATTATCGAACTTCAAATTTGAATGCAAATGCAAAACCGAAACTGAGAAATGAATGCATACCGTCTGCAAGTCTGCTTGTTGTCGAGGAAGCACAAGAGAGCTCAAAGTAACAATAAAATTCTTAAGCGAAGCAGGCCAATGATCCTAACAACACAAGCACAAACACAAATAGTCCGCATCAAGCTACAAACAATGGCCAACGATTCAATTCAATCCACACAGAAAACAAGAAAAAGAGTACCTGGATCACTCCACAAGGAATCTGCAGGAGATTCTCCACTGCTTCTTTGCGCAAGCAATCCATCCATTCCTCGTCGACAGCTTCCCACAGCCGGTCCTGAAAAGCAATATACTTTTTATCCGGGGATATGAATTTTGATTTTCCGGTCTGGTATTTTCTCAGCATCCAAACAGATTATTGAGGGGACTGAGGAGGAGGCGTAGGGAGATTTAGAAGAACGAACCTTGAAGAAATTGACGACGTGGGCGTTGGTTAAGAAAGTGTAGGGTCTTACGAAGTCGACGATGGCGTTGATCCATTCCAGGGTCTGGCTCGCCGTTTCGCACGTGTACTTGCGGCCATTGCTGGACATTCTCCTCAACGTCTAAAGCGGACTCGACTCTCTCTCTCCCTCTATCGGCCAACAAGATTTTTGGGCGTTAATAATAATTTTTTAATTTTAAATAAAATTATTTCTAATCACACAATATACGATGAACAAACACGATTTATAAATTTTTAGAATCCTCATAAAAAGGATTCGGCGAGGATCCAGACTCCTCTATCAGTATCTGAATAACTAATTAAACCGGAAAAAGATTCATTTTTGTAGGGCTTTTTGTTTAAACATTTTGTATTTTATTTTTGGTTTTCACTTCAGTTACGGTGTGAAAATACCTAGGGAAAATGATGAATTAAAAGTGAAAACTAAAAATTAAAAATAAATAATTATTGAATAGGCGTTTAGGTGTAAATGTACATGTTCCATCCATTAAGAATTTTGTCAAAACACGCTACGTACTTGGTGCATAACTCCTCTCAAAAGCAATTCGTCATTCATAATCTAAACGACTTGGCAATAAAAATTACGTTTACTAAGCTTGAGAGCAATAATGAAATGCTAAACAAACTAAACTCAATTTGACTCTGTGGTTGAGCATTAGTACATATGGTGAGCTACAACAATGGTTAAAAATCCTAACATAGCTAGATTAATAGATAATTGAGTATGTCATGACGTTGTTAGGATCTCATATAGCCTTACGGCCCTGGCCAATAAATGAGCTTTTATGGACCTCTAAAATATCTTTTATAACATGACTAATGCGCCAGTTGGTCAAATTCTTTTTTCCAAGTAGTTTATATGGCGTAAAGTGACGAAAACATTATCAGAAATGCCTCACGTGGAAAGCAAATTTGTAAAAGGGGTTAAGTTCGTCCGAGCCCAAATAGAGGTGCAATTGCTGGGCTTGAAGGTTTAATTATGTCCAACCCCTAACTCTTTGTTTGGTGTGCTCTACAATAGTGACGTGAAATGGCACTTGAAAATGGTGACCGCCAATTACTCTTTTAAGTGTAAGTCATATATTTACTCAATTGCTATTAAGCGTATAAATACTTGTGATGTTACCCTGACGCCAACCCAAGTTGGGTGAGTCTAGTGGCATAGTGAAAAAGTACGAGTAACAGTTTTTTAAAGAAAATAATGAGAGGCTCTGAGTTCGATACTTTGTAGATTGTAAATCTGTTTGATCGTGATCACATATAAAATACCCTTCTCAAATTGCTTTCTCTAGATTCGGAAAAGATAAATACCAATAGTTCACCTCCAATTTTGACCAAATTGAAATAAAAATTGGTTACATCTCACTCCAAAAGCAAATCTATGACCAAATCTCTCCTCTTTAACTTCAATAAATTGGAAGTATGATTCTCTCCCTTTTTTCTCTCCTCTTTCATCCTCTTCTATTTATATTGTTGCGATTACGTCACGTTTACATCTTATTTTGAAATTTTTATATAAAAAATAAAACAAAAAGAAAAATAAGAGGAGAAGATAGTAACAAAAGAAAAGAGAATCCTACTTCCAATAAATTAACACCACTAAAAAGCTAAAGCACAAAAATGGAGCAAGATTTGATCATTAATTAGAGATGAAGGAAAAACACCAAAAAACAAGACAGGTACAGCAAAAGATGAAATGATAGAGAGCGACGTGGCCTCAAATAAAATGGAGCGTTTCCACTTGTGCGATATATATATATATATATGCACACATCTTTTGCATGCTCCGTATTCAAGTACACCGAGCAACTCTCCCCTTATCTCACTTGTAACTCCCAAACCCTAAACCGCCAACTCACACCTCCCTAGATCTCTCCTCCCACCACAACCCATTTTCCCCGGCAATGTGATTCCGACCCCAAACGCACAACCGCATTGTCGTTTTTGAGATGGCCTCCGCTTGCGTCAACAACATCGGGGTGTCGCCGGAGAAGTTCCCTCCAGCGACTTTCCCGTCGTACGGATGGCTGAGTCCTAGAATCTCCTTCAGCCACGAGTTTCCCAACGAAGACAACGCTTCGAAGCTGGGAGCCGGGGCCAAAGCCTCGTCTCCGGCGAAGAACCAGCCGGACGGTCCAGATCCGGAGGTCTCCTGCGCCGAGTTTGAGTTCCGGTTGGAAGATCCGGTGGCGATGCTTCCCGCCGACGAGCTCTTTTCAGGCGGGAAGCTCATGCCGCTTCAGTTCTCCTCGGTCAAAGCTACGGTCAACGATCCGACTTCGACGGAGATCAGATCGCCGGACACGCCCAAGTACCGCCGGAGAACCGAAATAATCGGTGCGGACCCGTACCTGTTCTCTCCCAAGGCCCCGAGGTGTACGAGTCGGTGGAGGGAGCTCTTAGGCCTAAAGAAGCTCTACCAGAGCAGCACCGCCACCACCACCAACGGTAACTCGAAGAGCGAGAGCCACAAAACGGCAGCGACTGTAAGCACAAGCGCGCCTAAATCTCTGAAGCATTTCCTTCACCGGAGCTCGAAATCTCTGTCCTCCTCCCCCTCCGCCTCCGACGCTTCCCTGAGCTTGCCGTTGCTTAGAGACTTGGACTACGAATCGGTCTCGATTTCGTCGCGCCTCTCGCTCTCCTCCTCGTCTTCCGGCCACGAGCACGAGGACCTTCCAAGGCTCTCGCTCGATTCGGACAAGCCAAACCCGAACCCGACCATTTCTATCCACCGGACCAACCCGAGACAAGCGCGGGTACGGACGGTGAAGCCTCGGGAGGCCACGAAGCAGAGATCGGCGGCGGATCAGGCGAGGGTGGGACGGAGCCCGATGCGGAGGGCTACGGAGGAATCGGGTACAGTGGCGACCAGAGGAGTATCAGTGGACTCGCCGAGAATGAACTCGTCGGGGAAAATAATCTTCCAGAGCTTGGAGCGTAGCTCGAGTAGTCCAAGCAGCTTCAACGGTGGGCCCAGGTTGAAGCACAGAGGAATGGAGCGGTCCTACTCGGCCAATGTCAGAGTGACTCCGGTTCTCAACGTTCCGGTTTGTTCTCTTCGCGGTTCTTCAAAGTCCGGGTCTGTTTTCGGGTTCGGGCAGCTATTTTCCGGTTCGGTCCCCCAGAAGAAGGAAGGAAACGGCACCGTTTCCGGCCACAACCGCGGCCAGCACGGCCATTATGGCCATCATAGTCAAAGTAAGAACCGCACCGACCGAACCGCCTGAATCCCAATTGGGGGAACCCGTTTTGGAGGCGTCGTTTGATTCATCGTGTTTTGTTGTATGTAAATACGAGGCAGATTCTGATATTCTGATCCCAGATGTTAGCTATGTCGTTAGAGTTTAGATGGTGTCGTTTAATCCATCAAACCGACCATCTTCGTTAGTGGAAGACTATTTCTGACTGTGACTGTGGTGCGTGAAGATCACGCGTGTCGGATGTACGTAGGACTTGCCAATAGGCTGTGCGGACTGGTGCTGCTAGAATCAACATGTTGAGCTTATCCATGCATTATTTTTCATTTTCTTTTTGGGCTTTTAATTAATCTAATTTTCATTAAAAGTGCTATATATATATATATATATATTATTTGCGGAATTTGGGAAATGATGCCAAATATTCAAAAGAGGCGCCAGCTCCTTTTTGTTTTTTTAGGCTTTTATAATGTGCGATGTTAATGTTGGGGATTTAATTAGTTTTATGGCAGTGTTTTAATGGGTCGGTGGAGACCCACATGTGACATCTAAGATTTCGTATAATTAGAGGATTTTAAGGCCTTAAACAATTGAAGATACCGCATGTAACATGAAATTAGGCAAGAGGTTGAGGTTAGGCACGTCTTAAATGGGCACTTTATGCTTTATTAGAAGCTAAACTGAAATTAAAAACCATATTATTTAGACTCCGGTTTACATGGGGACCCCAACGGATAAAAAATGGTACAATTCTCTTTTTTTTTTTTTTTTTTGTGGGAGGCTTCAACATGAAAAACCAAAAAAAAGCTCTTACGCAATGTTTCTAATTCTTTCGAGCCTTCATTTATAAAGTGTTTTTCTCTTAAATGTGAGGTAATCGAGGCTTTTCATCTTCTGAAGTTGTAACTCTTAATCCCTCATCTTGTTTGTTGCCATAATTTGACACATTATAAAAGTTTATTTAGGGGATGTATTCAATTAAGAATTTAATGAATTCTTACAGACTTGCAAGGAGTCTATGAATTTTAATAGATTCATATAAACTAGACATGAATTTTAATGGATTCAGATAGACTTCACGTGGATTTAAAAGGAATTTTATACGAATTTTTTTTATGGAGTTTAATGAATATTAATGGAGCTTTTATAACATTTACAAAAGATGTCAAAGGTCACAACAAGGATGCCAAAATAAAAGTAGAAAAGAAAGGAAGATTTCTACGGTGATGAAAGGGAGTAGTGTTGGCAAGTACAACGTACATTGGGTGATTATGAGATACCAATTATGCAAGGAAATTGAACAAATAAAAAATGGATCAAGCAAGGAAATTGATGCTTAGAATTCGATCGAGTTGAATCAAGATTTAAGGTTCTCTAAAACAAATAATAAACAAAATTGGCCATAAGGAGAAGACAAGAACATTGTTGATTACAAGTTGTCTTCCTTGAAAAGAAACAAGATACAGATTTGGCCATACAAAGAAGACAAAAAAAATCAAAAAAGAAGTTTGTAGATTTCTTTGCATGTTACCTTTACATGTTTGCTTAGAAGAAGAGTTCGTTCATATCCATATCTGCTCATATTTTGTATATTGAGGAATCACAATGAAATCTTACACCATGTTTGGATGAGGGAAATAAACTTAGAATTTGGATAAAAGACAGAATCTGTATTTGTAATTTGACATACACCAATTCACTTGTTTGAATTCATAAGCATAGGAATTTAGAATTTTTGTGTGGAAAAAAACTTGGAATTTGGGATCTCCAATTCCCAAGTTTTAATTTCATGTAAATAGATGTCATTTCCTAATTTCTATGATTGAGAGCTTAAAAATAACAAAATTCATATCAATTCTATTGTTCTTTTAGGTTAACCAAACAAGAAATTTCACAAATTCTAGAAAATAAAATCCCTTCAATTCAATTTTTATAATTTTAAAATTTCTTAGTAATCTTAAATTTTTTCATCCAAATATAGTGTTAGGGGTAGAGGCATGATTTGTGAGAGCTTTTGGTATTGATATTTTCCGCTCTAGAATCCACCAAAATCCTTCAACTCATAAATTCCTACAAATTCATTGAATTTTGAATACATCCATATTTTGCAACATTTTAAAAAACTCAAGATTGAATACCATCAGATTTTGATACTCTTCAAAAATCAAGATTGAATACCACTAGAATTTAACAGATTCATTTAAAATTTGAATTGAATACACCTAGATTTATGAATTCTTTCAAAATTCATCAAAATCTTAATCGGATACACCCTCCTCAATTTTTTTTTTTTTTTGAACAAACAATATGAAACAAACAATATGATTTACACTAAAGGATAAAGGGTAGGCTTAGCCTCACAATTGACTAGTAATAATGTGGTTCAAATTCACCTTTGGTGAAAATTGAATATAAAACCACTCACTTATAAGTAAAGAGGAATATCATTATACCGTAGTACTAAGTGATAAAGTTTAGATGTTAATTTGGGATTAAGTAAAAAAAGTTTTAACATCTAGGGCAACCAAAGTATTAGTCACACATGTCAAGAGGGTTGGTTCAGTTGGTAAGAGCATGCTTGTGTCTAATTCTCAAGCAAAGTTTAATTCATGTTGTCAGCCGTTCTCGTTGATGCGAGATTTCTAAATTCTTACGTAAATTCATACCGATAACATCAGTTAACAGTTAGATGTCATGCATAAATCAATCTCCCCTTAAATTTTTTGTTACGCAAAAAATAAAAATGTATTAGTCACACTTTTGTGCTATAACAAAATTCTAACAACCAAATGGTGCAAGCAAGAAGCCTAAGAAACGAGAGCCTAAATTGTAATTCTAGTCCAGAGGGCTTGTATATGGAATTATGGAGTCAGTGGTAGAGAAGACTAGGGAGAAAGAAAGTGGTAGCGTGGAGGAGGAGGAGAGGTTTTGGTTTCCACGTCTCTTTAGTTAGGCAGTCACGTCTCATAAAAACTCATCATAGCTCGCCTCCCACGGCAGGGCGGCGCAGAGGACGTTGAAGGCGGTCATAGGCCTGCTCGGAATCTTTTTTGGGTTCAGATCAGAGGCTGGTTTTTGTCTCGGCACTTTGGATCTCCACCCGCCCACCAACGCCAACACCCCTACGGCCTAAACCCTATTCAAAAGTACCTAGCTAGGATTTCATAGTATTTTATATTATTTTCTTGGATTTTATTGTTATACTTTATTTGGTGCCGTTCCCGGAATTTTAGATTTCGAATGATGTGGGTGTTTGACCAGGATTCGCCGGCCTTCTTGGGACCTATCTTTTATGTCCTGTCTGGGTCGACTACCTTCCTGCTTCCTTCCTCCCTCCCCTCTTCCTCCTGTGACAAAACCCACTTGCATTTTATTATTCGACATCTCCATGGAAATAAAAAAATTTCTACTTCATTTTTAAGAGAAATTATAGAAAAAGTCTTTTTATTTCAACTTAATTGAAGTAATGATTCATCAACTAAAAATTCACAACTATTAGTTCCTTAACTCATCAAAGCGTGCAACTATAGTTCTTTTCGTTAATTCCATCAAAATTCAATTAAAATGAGTCATATTGAAAGGACTATTTCTACAATTAGACTAGAGATGAGGGATCATTGCTTTAATTGGACTAAGGATGAGGGATCATTGCATTAATTAGGTTAAAGTTGAGAGACAGTTGTTATAGTTTTTCTCATTTGGCCTTTCATATTTACCCATTGATTCAGTCTCACATGTGTGGCACACGACTCGTTTTGAAGGAAGCTCTAACAGAGTGGACGAAAATGACTATAACTACACGTTTTGATGAGTTGAGGGACCAATGATCACATATTTTTAGTCTATGGATCATTACTCCAATTCAGTTAAAGTTAAATGATCATTGCTACAATTTCCTCAATTTTTCGTTTCAAGCAATTGTAGCAACTTTTTATTGGAGCTTTGAGAAATCCTAAGTGTACTATCTCAAAGTGGGACTCTCTGTCACCTCATAATTTAACGTCAGTTCTGATGACAATATTATAAACATTGTGCCAACAACATGAAGTGGTAGAAATTTATGGAGAGTTCCAATTTTGAGAGAGTCTCATTAGCATTTCTCTTGGACGTTTTACTTCAACTTCTTCTTTTCTCGTTATCATTGTATAACACTGCCATAATGATTCAAATCATATATTGAGCTTTATTAATACTCATTACAAACAATTAATTAAATATAAATCGTACAGTCACTTAACAGTTATCCAATGATTGAAAATTGAACAAATCAAACGAAATTGAATTGGTTGGTTTTTGTTAAGTCGATCTTTAAAGAGTGTATTTTTGCCACCCCCTTTTTAATCTACTTGACTCTCTATTCTAACTAAATAGATATCGAGTTCGATTAAAAATGATGAGTTTGATAATGACTATGAATAGTATATTGTATAGGTGACACAAATCTACCTTAAAGTACAATATAATTGCATAAAAAAAAAAAATTGTTATGCAATTCAAATTTGTAGTTATTTATAACCTTATTTTTTATCTCGTCCCTTATAATTTTATTTCAGTCTCACTTTGTCCATGAAATTAAAATTATACCACTTTGCTCTTAAAACTCAATTTTTGCATCGTTCAAACAAACTTAATGATGTGGCATGACTTGGACCCACTTATCTCTGTTGAGATTTGAAGTGTACAAAATAATATTGAAAATATTTAATATTTTGAAACTAAAAGGAAAAAAAAAAAAAAAAAAATCAAAATCCTCCTTCCTTCTTCCCCTTCACCTCCGCACCTCCTTACCTAAACTTGCCATGATCCAAACGACCCACCCACTCACCGAAATCAAACTTCTTTCTAACAACTTCCAGAAAAATTCGTTCTCTGTTAAACCCATTTGAAAATTTGAATCAAGAAACCAAAGTTTCATAGGATCGTAAAGAGCCACCAAACCAGACTTTGTTTTATTGTTTCCTTGTTTCCAGTACAATGACCTTGGAGTGCCTGGGTGGAATTGAAAGTTCCTCATCCTCGCTTTCGCGGCGAAAAGGCGATAGCATCCGACATGCACAGAACTCAGGCTCCAGCATTCTTCCCAGTTTTGAACACAAACTATTACTTGTACTAAACTCAATCAAACAACCCAAAATAAAACCACTTCACAAAAGTATTTTAGGCCCAAAACAACAGAGTACTTTTTAATATTATTTTTGCACACATGGCAGTGTAATTGTAAATATGGCAAACTACGGTTATCTACCATTTTTGGGTTTGTAGAGGCTTTGAGGAATTCCACCCTGCCTCCAGACCACAGTCAAGCAAACTTACTATCTCGGAGCATCGAATCTGGAACCTCCCACATTTTCTATCTTTTTGGGAATCTGCAGTCTGCGCCCTTAACGTTAGGCTACTTGTTGTGGTCAATTGTAATTATAAATAGATGGGACTTAATCATGTCATGTTAGTGGACATAACAGACATTGTGACGGAACAGGAGAATGTGGCAAAGTGATGCAAAAACTTAGTTTTAGGGGGAAAGTGGCTTAATTTAATTTTAGAGATCAAAGTAAAGATTGAAGTGAAGTTCAGGAGGCATGGATAAAAAATAAGTGTTATTTATGTTCAATAGATAATTACAAAGATGTTCAAAATTGCATATTTTTAAGAATATACAAAATTGACGTAGAAAATGATAAATTATTCCCGTGTCGATATTTTGCCTATCTTTGTAGAGTGCAGACTAGGGGTGGGCCCAAATCGATTAGGTTCGACAAGAACTTTCTCAAATCATAACCAACCAAATAAGTTCGTTTAGCAGACTCAGCTATTATATTTTTCTTTTTAATGTTGAAATGATTTAAATCTTCCATTTTCCAATGATAAAAAAAAAAGAGAATACGAGATTTTGTTTCATTTTAACGATCTAATAACCACATTAATGACATGTATTCATAATGTCGTAGGGTTTTGTAGCAAAATTTGAATCGACTAAATCTTGACGGTTGGACAAGTCCTTCACTCTTGCCCATTTAACTCAGACAACGTCAATGGAGAAATTTTTTGTGTATCGGAATACACTGGATACTTAAAAAAAACTTTGAACCAATTATTTTTGTTACAATTTGTGCACCGTGCTATATTACTGGTATATTGAAAAAATTTCCCAGGATGGGATATATAGGTTAATTTGATGAAACCCATGGAATGGAAATTGCATTTGCCAAGTGATGGTTTGCTGCTAAAATTTACTTTCACTATTCTTATCATTCACCTTTTTACTCTTTAGTGAAAAAATGTCCCAAAATTTTTCTTTAAATTCTTAAGATTGACAAATATCCCAAAGTTAAAGTTGTGCGGGATAAGAAAGTGAATAATTAAAAAGAACGTGCCATTGGAAAATGAAGAAAAAAAGGCTGGAAATGGAGAATCAAAGAAAGAGCGTGCTAATGGACAGTCATACCTCTGAATAGATTCCCCATCTCCCAGTCCAATTCACCCTCTTCTGTTTCGCATGCTGCTGAGCTGCTCTCTCGTAAAATAGAACAATTTACGTACAACGGGTTGCTAGTACACGAATATTTCAAACAAATAATGTAATATCATATAACGTAAAACTCACAATGAATTCGTTCCATGTGAATCGTTGGACGAGAGATGAGAAAGAGAGGATGAGAGAAGGCAAAGTGTGTACAAATGTATAGGGTAGGGCTGGGGAAAGTGTAGGGTAGGGTTTGGGGATGGAGGGCCAACATTTGTTGTTGGGTGACTTGGATATATTCCTGCCCTTATCGTTAAGCTTGACAACCATATATATTTTAAGTTGATCACACAAGTTGGTACACAGTGTGGGGGCAAGTGAACTACTTGAGGTCACATCATCGTATCTATCTTAGCTACTCCACTTCACTTTAGACTTCAGATGGATGGATGGAATGAGCATCCTTTCCGGATTATTTTTGTGAGAATTTCGGAGATTCTTTAATTACGTCCGTTTATTATATATCTTGCAGTCAGAAATCATTATAAACTTTTTTTTATTTAAAATTGAATATAAACAATACATAATGAAAATTAGTCGCACGATGTACGATGAACAGAC
The DNA here is from genome assembly GCF_963583255.1 of Pyrus communis. Taxonomy (NCBI): domain Eukaryota; kingdom Viridiplantae; phylum Streptophyta; class Magnoliopsida; order Rosales; family Rosaceae; genus Pyrus; species Pyrus communis. The sequence continues at coordinate 9,743,176 of NC_084804.1, read as the reverse complement.
GTGATTGAAGGATCCCTAGGATCCTCACAAAGAGGATTCGGAAGGGATCCTCATTTGGATGGATGGATGGTTTGTTATCATATTTTAGGGTTAATGTCAATTCACTACTCTAAATTTTTGTGATTTTCAACATTTGATACATGAAGTTTTTTTTGTCCTAGTTTGGTATATAAAGTCATAATTATGAGACATTTTCATACATCTGTTAAGTTTTCTGTCAAAATCTTTGTTAATTGATGATGCGGTGCTCGACAATGATTGAACATCACGTGTCAATTTGGGCCCACGTGGATATTAAAAATTTAAAAATTTAAAAAAAAAAAAAAAAAAACTTTTCTCTTCGTCTTCTTGATGCTGATTTCTGATCCCTCCCCCTCCCTCTTCACCTCCCCGACCTATCTCCTCTCTCTCCTCCACCATCTTCACCTCATTTCCCTTCTCTCTCCCTACATCAACCTACACCCAACCCTAATCCCCAAAATTTTGTTCCCCACAAATTTTATTCCTATTTTTGGTCATTTCTTGGATCGAGTTGTCGCGAAAGGACTTGATTTCGGGCGGTCAGAGTTTGGAATCGGAGGCGGGGCAGGGGGATTTGAAAAGGGTGTTAAGCCAAGTGTCAAGGATCTTGACGACGGACTCGATGAGGACGTTGGAGTTGTTGGTGGAGCAGGAGTTCTGGGTGTCAGAGGGGGTGAAATAAGTGGCGGCGAATTCGCAGGGGAATTTGTTGGCAAACATGCCAACTCTTAGGCCAGTGCAGCAGGTCTTGACAAAATCGGAAGAGGAAGAGGAGACAAGATGTGAAGTCTAGATTATTGTTTGGCTTCCCTTGTCAAATGTTGTAAATTGTACCATCATGCTCCAGTTAGATTTATGGTTAAAATGCTACTTTGGGATATGGTTGCTGGAAATATCATCTCAAGAGCTTAACTTCTCTCGTCAAAAGTTTATTCATTCATATGCATTTCATGCCATTATTTCCAATACATTATGTCTAGTGGTTCTATCACGTCAAAATTTTTCACTGCTTTCACATGAGTTGGGCACACACTTTTAAGATAACCCACATGGGCCATCTGACAGCTTTTTCCCAAAAATACGTTTTCAACCCTAGATCTTTCCAGATTGCTTTCACACATGACATGTGGCTTTTCTTGTCCCATTTCTTATCTGAAACTCAACCCTCTTTATAAAGACCAATCTAGGGTCCATTTGGTTTTTGGGGGTTTGAGATTGGAAAATTTTTGAAAGCTTTATTTTTCATTTTCATCTCAAATCTCCTAGGGGGCGTTTGTTTGACCGGATTAGGAGGAACTGGATTAGACTAGACTGTAGTTTCTTGTTTGGTCTGGACAAGGATTAGGTTTAATGGGACTAAAGAGGACTCGCCCCGACTAAACGTTTCGCTAAACGTTCTTAAGGAGACCCCTCGATTTCAAGTGGACTGCTAGTCCCGTTCTCTCCCTCGCCACTGATCCCTAGTTGTCACCCTTCTCCTTCCCCCACTCCCTTCTGATTTGCACCTTCACCCACTCCCTTGGGCCTTCATTATCCCACCCAAAAACCTAAACCCAGACCTCAAACAAAAACTGAAAAACAATCCACTGATTCTCTTCCTTTCTTTTTCGTTCAATTCACTCTCTTTCTCAGCAAAATCGTCATGGTTGCAATCACCAGACGACCATCACCATAAGCTCGCCATCGATCTCCACATTCTTACGTGACCCAGATGCAAGTCGGGACCAAAAGCATACCAAATGCCTAAGTACCAATTGGGGTTTTCGTCGATGGTGGGGAATAAGCTGAGAAACTTATGAAATTTGGTATTTGAATTTTGTGATCTGTGAGAAACTTGTAAAATTTGGGCCTTATGTTTTGTGATTCGTCAGAAGCGGAGGTGGGGTTTTACAGGAAAAGAGGTAGAGGGTGAAGGAAGAGAGGTTTGACGGGATGGAGAGGTGGGGTGAAAAATGGTTACAAAGATTGTAGAAGTAAGAAGAATAGGATTCTAAAAAAAAAAAAAAAAGGAAAAAGATAAAGTAATAGTAAAATATTAATTATATATATTAATTTAATATGAAAATAATATAATATTGCAGTCCTGCTTCTTAGTCCGACGCTGCACCAAACATTTCACTAAATCAGTCCAGCTTAGTCTAGTCTAAGCCAGTCTAACTTAGTCCCTGAAGTTAGTCCAGTCCGAGATAGTTTGATGCAACAAACGCACCCTAGGAGTATTAAGCATATTTTATGGGTAATGTTCTTCATCAAATATTTCTACATCAGAAAAAAGTTGATTTAGTTTTGAGCTACCTATTGTGTTCTTCATTGAAACCCTAGCCACAAAACCATGTTCATGCATCAAACACCCAATTACTGCATATTAGGTTGTCTTCATGGTTTTGTTTTAATTTGGTGGTCAAGTTCTTCAAGTTTCAAATATTTAAACTGACCCCATTTTCGGATTCTTGTCAATTTCTTCTTTCAATTGTTGGACTGAAGAAATTGACTAGTCATTGAATCTAGATTGCACACTATCATCATTTCCATATCATGTGCATTTGTTGGTGGTGGTCTCGGTGCCACAAGGTGAAGAGTTCAGGAGGAGTTGCCATTTCTGTGAAGACTAGAGACAACACATTTTTCAGTGCCATAAGGTGAAAAGCTCAGGAGAAGCTGCCACTTCATGAAGACTGAAGGAATCTGTCTCGTGTAAGACAATGTTGCACAGAGGTAAAGCTACTCTATAGACTAGGTCTAGGAATTGAGCTTTGTGTGGTGCTGTGTAAGAATCTTGTTTACACTTATGGATTGGACTAAGTGGTGAGTCCCCCAATTTTTAACCTAGAGGTGGGTTTTTCCGGCCAAAGACTTCTTGCATTCTTTGTCTCTTAAACTTATCCACATATTTTATTTACTTGCACATGCTTCATGCATCCTATGAATTGTTATTTGATATGTACTAGAGACTACACTACATATTATAAGCAATGAACTGAATTGTTGTTGACTATGATAACTTGTAGTGAACCAAGTTTGATTTGTAGGTTTGCATTTAATTAACTGACAAATCTGTACTTAGTTGATTTGTGAGCTTGACTAGTCAATCCAGCATAATTTAATTCACAATTGCTTTGTCATTGCTATTTGCATAATTAACCGATATGTAAACATGTTCAAATTTAGGAATTATTGTTGTAACTAATCTGGGCAAACTCTGAATAGTTGAACATATTGGTCAATTAGGATTTGTTCTTGCAACTGCACTTTATATCACTAACTAACTTATAACTAGTTGACTAACTCATTTGACTAGTCTAATGTGTAAAGTTAAATTTTTATTTGCCGGATATTCCGCCTAGTACCCAATTTCACATGAGCTGCGAACGACGGCGAGGGAGATGTTGTAGACAGGAAGAGAACTGTGAGTTGCGAGTGGGTTTCAAAGGAAGTTTGCGATCAGGTTTTATTGGGATGTGCGTGTGAGCTGGTTAACGCAGGGGGAGATGCTGCAAACGGGAGGAAAGGAAGAGGCGATGCACTGTATATGGCATTCACCTTCGTCCCCAGAAACGGCCGCATATTTGTTCATTTTTTAATTTTTTAATTTCCATGTGAGCCCTTAATGACACGTGGCACCCAATCATTGTTTACATAGGCGCCACGTTACCAGTTAACGACTGACTTAACAACCAGCTTAACAGATGTAGGAAACTGAGAAGAAGTGTGCTATTTCATTACTTGAATCATATTTTTTAGCCCACATGATACGACGGTTAATGGTTAAATATAAGGAATTCAATTATCAACCATCACATCATGTTTTTTTACAAAACATGATAAAAAAATATGGTCTATCTAGCATATTTTCCATATTTTATTTATCAATCAACAATATCATTCATGAGATTTGAACTCATATGATAACATACTTTTGAGAAAAAAAAATAAAACTTTTTAGAACCAAAAACACGTACGTAGCTAGCTAGTTAAATACATGGTGGAGAGATCATACAAATTGAACAATGATTGGGTGATGTTGGATATATAGCAAAGTTTGCACACATTTGTTAATACTCATCCTCGCCTACATATTCAGTGAACCACATGGTTTCTGTTAAGTATCTCTATTTCTCTCAAGAGGTGTGTATCTATAGATTAGGTATTCCCCGATTGATGACTATGGGCAACAGTGGTAGGACTACGTATATGTTTCAGCTCTGAGATGGTACCAAGGACTGCTGCTCGACCCAAAGGGTTTGTAGGGATCACCCTCCAGCTGGGGGATGACTCCTAGGTAAGCAAGCACTAGCAATAGCAGGTGCACTTGCAGCCCTTGGCTTGGTTTGGCTTGGATCGGGAGTATTTCTACTTGTATAATAATGTTTAAAATCCAACGTGCATAGGACCCGATTTAATTTCATGCACGAGGATATATAGAAGGAGGCAGATTGTCTGCCCTCCTGTTATGGTGCCCTCTTCATGCCCTCCTATTCGTGCGGTCACGGTTAAGCCACGTCAATATTTTATATTCCTATTGTTTTTTTGTCTTATTATCTCTATAAAAAAATAAATATAAAATGTTGACATGGCTTAACTATGACCGCACAAAATAGAAAAGCATGAGAAGGGCGCCATATTAGGAGGGCAGACAATCTGCCTCCTATATAGAAACAACAAAAATGACATTACTCTTGTTAAGTTGTGTTGTCCTGTCGTTTGAGTGCTCGAGGCTTCGAGCCAACACATATTTAAATTCTAATAAGAGTTTGGTGTAGTGGCGTTTCTTTTCTAATGTGACAATGAGGTTCAAAGATTGTCTTATATGTCATAATATATAATCCTTGTTAGATTTACGTACATGGAATTGACATAAGAAGAAATTGGACTGAGCAATTAACAGGGTTATGAAGGAATTAGAGTGCGCATGAAACAAAAAAACGTACTCCTATAAGTTGAATTACAATAAAATTGTTATTAATTGTCAGATATCGAATGAAGAACGAGTTTGGTTAACTTTTACAATATGAACTTTATTTTTCATTGGAAATGTTCATTCATTTTATCATCATGAGAAATGCTAAGGAACACTCTTAAAAGTGATTCTCGCTGCCACTCATGTTTTTACCACAACATTTTATGAGAAATGATAAGGAGATTCTCTTAAAAGTGAGACTCTCCATCACCTCATATTTTTGGCACAATTTTCATGCCAACATTATACAGCATTGTGCCAAAAAGATGAGGTGGCAGATAGTCCATGCAGAGTCCGCTCTGAGAGAGACTTAATGAATCGATTTTATATTATGTATTTGACCTTATTCTGAGTTATAATTTATTGTTTATTTTGGTGAATTTTGATACTTTGAATTATATTTCTAATGTAAGAGATTCGACTTCCTCTTGAGCATAAAGTAATCAAACGAACGAATTTTGGAGCAATTCCAATTGGAGGATGTTCATGAGTCTTTCAAGATGATTGTATCAAAGTTTCAGATTTTTCTACTGAGCCGTTTGACCGTGGCAATGAAATAAAGGCTCAGCGTGCATCTTTTACAGATTGATGTTTCTGGACATTTTGGGTATTTTGGAGGTCAAGATGGCTATTTTGAGGAAGATTCATTTTGAAGATTTGTAGGGGATGAGTTAAGCTTTCAAAAGAGACCTTTTAGGACCAAATCGGAGTTGATTTGGTCAGTCAAAAGTCTGATTTTCTGAGAAGTCCAAATTTCAGTTCAAATTGGAAACCTTTTATTTGCTGTTTTAATATTTTATTATGTTTCCTAACTTTATTCTAAGACATTTACTAGGTAGGGTTTTATTTTGCAGTAGTATAAATAAGGTTGTTTAGCCATTAGGGTTTTAGAAAGAAAGGAGGAGAACACGCGCACTACTTTAGAGAGCTTTTGAAGTTTATTTTTAAGGTGTTTTCTTTCCATGTTCTTAATAATATTATGTTTTATGATTGTTCGTAACTAATTTCTTTTGCTAGGGAGAAACCTTAGCAAGAATATATAGTTTCTTTTCAATTTACAGTTTTAAACTATCTAAGTATCTAAGTGATTTGCGACCATTAGGATATTTAAAAAAGTAATTTGATGCAATTTTGGTTGGAAGGTTCCTAAAATTGGCGCTGGTTGCTTATGGTTAATAATTGTAATTTCACTTAGAATGAACACCACGTCTTAAGGGTTGCATTGTTTTTTAAAGTGTTTTTCATAAAACTTAATGAGTTTTTCATGTTTATATTTGATCTGAACGTCCGAACAGGTTGTATGTTAGATATATATTAGGAAAATCTAACCTTCAAAATATGCATGGGTAATTTATAAGTAATTGGAAGAACTACGTAGGATTGTTAAGGTGATGGCGGAACCCTAGTGCTTTTAGAAATAGTGTCTCTTTGAATTGATTTTCTTTAAATTGATTTTTTTTATTAAATTCGTTTTTATTATTTTAAATTCTAAAATCAACATTTTTCGAACTTTGTTTTAAATAATTGATTAAGAGTTGGTTTTAAATACAAATTTTTCATTCAATCCATGTGAAAAAGATATTGCTTGAACCGTTTGTACTACAATTACCTTGTTCTCTTACAAGTATTTTTATCTTTATTTGTGCAAATGGTAAAAATCCTATCAAGACTCTTTAGTATTTCTCATGTTTTATAATGATGACACGGAAATTAACGTTAAATTGTGAGGTAACAAAAAATCTATGAAAAATTCTACTTTAAGAGGGTCTCCTGGCATTTCTATTTATCTCATCATCAAAAGATCACGTCCAAAAAATTCATTTTTGAAGACTGAACCATGATTGTGTTTGATTCATATGAATTACTAAACCATTTCCAAAATCCTAAATAATGCGATGTGGGTCATTGAAATAGCTACCAACCAGTGTGCTTGACGAGGTTTTGACTTGTTGAGACACTCGATTGAAAACTCAAATAGGTTGGCTAATTGGTCTCAGAAACAAACCAAAGAAAAAGAAAGAAAGGATCAAATTCTAACTGCCTTTCGTATATTTTATATATTCACCAACTCCTCCTTTGATTTATGCTCTCTGCTTTTTATGTTCGATACTTTGTTAACCATTCTGTCAAGCTTGTCTGGTACACAAAAAATGTCACATGCTCTATAACTGAAATATACTTTTCATCTTGTTGTGTAGAAAATTCACATAAAGATGGCGGCATTCAAAAGAACAAAGAAATCTATAAAATATTGTTATTTGTAATTAATTATGCATTAAACTTTTTCGGTGTTCATATTCTTGAAACATGATTTGCAGTAATGATTTGTACTTGTGCGTCTGATCACACTCCGAAGGGGGCAGGAACCTTACACACTCTAACAAAAGGTGTGCCTCAAAGTATTGTTTTATAATTTATTTTCTCCAAAAACAAAAAGCCGCCTTATTAATTTTTTATTTTTTGGTTTTTATTTTCTCTGGTATTAAAAATGGGTTCAGATAAGGAGCCTTTGGTGAAGCCAGAGTGCTGTGCAGATAAAGTGAACAGAGTGGAGAGAGAGGGAGAGAGGAGGAGGAGGAGCGTGCGTGCGAACTCAGAGATCACCCTTGTAGTTAAGTTGCTGTTGAGACATTGCAAAAGCTGTTAAAAGGACCAAAGCGGGATGAGAAACTTACGATTAGTTTAAAATTGCGGTATATTAAGCTACTACTAGACGTTACGTGTTTTAACTTGCCCGCGCGCCATAATGGTGAAGATACAGATATCCTGACGTCCTGTCGAATACAAGTTTTCTTCAAAACAGAGGGCTACGGGTGCTTTTCCTCGCATGATGCCTCTGAAGGCAGAGATTTCAGAGTTTCCAGATTTCCTGATCAAAGTTCATCGCGGATTATGGAGAACTTTTTAATATTTTAGTTTATCATATCTTGGAAGAAGCCCTCAATTGCGGCAGTCCCATAAATTTTTCTGAAAAACAAAGAAGATAATAATGAGCTCCATTTTTTTAGATCATGATGCCGTCCACCCTATGAATGTGCTACACTGAAATGTTGGGTGAAGACCGGAAGAGGATGAAAACTTTATGGTTTAGGCGCGCACAGTCCTCAATTATTTTCGGACAAATAAAAGGTCCCATTGTATTATTTAGGGAGTAGGATTCTTTTCCCTTCTAATTTCTTTTTCTTTCCATTTATTCTTATTTAAACGGTTACGACTATACCACGTTTATGTCTTATTTTAATTTTTTTATATAAAGAATAAAACAAAACAAAAAAATGTGAGAGCGGTAATGGAAGAAAAGAGAATTCTATTCCATTATTTAGGGCAATTCATTTGCTGATGCCCCAAAAATTTGTAACAATTCCAAAGCCTATAAGGCTAAACTCCATTAAATTTGTTTGACCAAAGCCCGGACTAGATTTAAGTTTTTATTTTTTTGTTATACGATAGATCTGTTATATTAGAGAGACAACATAATTCACACTCACATCGTGATACAAGAGCATACTATTTCTCTCTACTATTGTGATAGATGGTCACTTGCGGAGACTAGATCTAAAGTTAGAGTATCAATGTACTGGGAATACAGTCTGGTACATCAAGTGTCATACTACATGTCATTGAGTTTCTTTTTGTTAAATATTCAAACACTTATATTATAACACTTGATATACACTGAATTTTTTTTTCACCGACCCTCTCCCTAGCCTCATGGTTGGTCGCGCTTGCATGACACATCATGACCTTGGGTTCGGCAAGAGAAATTTTTCATGGTGAATCCGAACACTAGTGGTGCATCACGTGTTTTTATATAAGTGATAAAAACTTTTTATTTTTTAAGTTATTAGCTTTTTAACACATATATTCTACTATTTGTATAATGAAACATGATGTATCATTGTGTGTTCCCGTCTAATTGAAAAATCTCTAGTTCGACGGTTTGTGCTCTGCTGCTGACCCTAAACAACTGAAATTTTTTTCCTAGGGCACCGACTTATCGGGGGGTGCACTGTTTAGTACTTGAAGCTCACCTCATTGACCTCTATACCCAATTAGCAATTATGGTTTCTCGCGTTTTGTTTTCATCAGGCGATGTGGTTTAATGACGATATGAAAAACTGTCTAATTACGCTAGAAATCATCTTACTTTTTAAAGACTAATTTAATATTTGATACGAACGACAATGGGAAATGATGAATCGTATGATCTCAATCCTTTGATTAAACCCTAATATCACACTAGGTATTCCCCCGAACTGTCTAAAGCGTATGTAGTTGCTATGCATGAGGAGGAGGAGGAGAGAGAGGGCCGGGGGGGGGGGGGGGTGTAGTGGAGAGTGATGGGTGATGAGCTGATGGCATTGTTGCATTCCATTTAGTTATATGTGTTGGATTTTTCTGTTTTTGTAATCTGGACAAATGAGTAGGGAAAGCTGCAGTAGCTGTTTTGACTGTATTGGGGGGAAAGATTGAGAACAGTAACACACAGGAGAGAGGGGTTTCTGGCCTCACAGATGCCTCCGGGTAAAGGTAGGGCCTCTTGCGGCTTCCTGAGAGAAGATTGATTTGAAATCCCTTTTTTTCGAGTCTGGTTATGGTGAGACTGTTAACTGTTGAGAGAGAGAGAGAGAGAGAGAGAGAGAACATCGATCGTCAGCTCAGCCCACTGTATTTTCACTGTTTGATGTTGTCGTTTTCCTCTGAGTTATCACGTGATTCTTTTACCATTGCATTGCATGATTGAATCTCTCCCTCTCTCTCCCACGCCCTCCATTTTTGTTCTCAAGTAAAAATTGGGGAACAAGTTATTCTTTTGCCATATAAGGCAAACTCCGGTCCTACTTTGGCAAGAGATTTGAACTTTATTTGAAGGGTATTTTTTGGTCGAAGGGTTAAAGAGATTTTGAGTGGTAAAAAAAAGGTTATTGAACATTAGTCCTTGTAAAAGATTAATATTACATATTTAATTTAATCCTTTGAAGTGTACTTTTATTAAAATTTATATTCAATTTTTGTTATTTAATGTGTATTTTTATTTAATCTCTCCACATTAAATTTTAATTTTATTAATATGCACATATCTAGTTCTTTAATTATGAATGAACATAAATGAGAAAATATTAAAAGAAATTTGTGATAGAAAGATATATAAATACATAAGTGTACAGAAATGACTATACCGAAATATATAAAATTGACTTTTTTGTACCGAAATATTTGTACCTACATGATTGTACCGAAATACATTATAATGAACCTAAATGTATGTATCGAAATGTATTATATTGAATTTCTATACCTAAATGTCAATACCGAAATGTATGTACCAAAATGTACGCACCGAAATGTATATACATAAATATAGTATATTGAATTAATGTATCTAAAAGTCAATACTCAATTGAGAGGTATTAGGTTAAAATCCCGTGGATGGCGAATTCGATACCAAATTAAGTTGTTTATTGTGTGGTTTAGCCAAACCCCCATCGCCTTAGTGTAAAATATATCGTTGTACTAAAAAAAAAAAAAAAAAAACTCAAATGTGTGCACAAAAATGTACGTACCGAAATGCATGTATATGTTTGTATCGATGAATTAATGTACCTATATGTTTGTATTGATGGATATACCGAAATATTTAAATGTATTAATGTACCTAAATGAAGAACATACAAAATTGTTATGGGACTATATATTATAAAAAAAATTAGTTGCCTAAATGTAGATATTAAAATATATTATGATAAATGAAATGAAAATTAATTTTAAATGTAATTAATACATAAAAATAGGAATAAAAAGATAAATATAACATTAAAATATAACTAATAAATGAGATGATTAAATGTACTAGGGACTAAAATTGGATTTTAATCTTACAGAAAGTTATAGTCTAAAACTCATCTTTTTTAAGGATTAAAATGAAGTTATCTATAAAAAGAAAAATGGAACATTTGTTTTTACTATTATATAATGTTAGACAACTACACTTAACATATATTGTATCATCTTTGTAATAGAGGTATGGTCCACCAATACATATGAGTCTCATATCTACTAAAGACATAATACAAATGATAGTATAAATAGATGGTAAGAATAAATTTTTTGATGTCGGTATATCAAAGGCTTACTGTCTTCGAATATACGGTAAGATGTGCACATGCAATGGTGTTTGAACATATTTCTTTGGCTCCTTTTTGCTCCAAATAGAGACAAATTCGAGCCTGATATTTCTGTTTACTATTTTCATCACTTCTTATTTTTGCAATGATAATTTTTTTTTTAAATATGGAAGCTATCTCGCCGTACATTAATGACAGATTAATTCAGACTAATTCCGCTGTCAATGTAGCTTCGGAATCACGTGAAGTGCCATCGTACAATTGGACCAAATTAGAGCTGTTGGCCTCGGAAATGCATCTGTGAGACCAAAATGAATTTTAATTAAATAGGCTTGGGCCAGAAAGTTAGGCTCCTACTATCGTTTCCGGATGAATAGTGTTAATACGTGTTTATGGAATTGCTGATTTCCGGCAAGACGGCAGGTGTATCGAAAGTCAATAACTTTATATTGTGAGAGTACTGCAGATGTATTACTGTGTCCGGAGATGGTAATCGAAATTCCAAGGCCAACGGAGGAAAATGGCTGCAAGCAGTTGCAAGGCAAGTGTGGAGTTAAAAATAATTAAGAAAATTATAAAGGCGATACGTGAATTTTTGGGTTAAAAGAACAAAATTACCCTCGAGGCACACCGGGATTCCCATGCACAAGCAGCGGACAATATCGGCCCAATTAAGGTTAAAGGTGATCAAAATAGGTATTTATTCAAAACTTATTTCATCAATCCTTATCAAATCCTCCTCACAAAGTAACCCTCAATTATTCTTTCAAATTAGGATTGATTACCAAAATTAATTGATTAATTTTCTAATTAATTGCAAGATTAGAGCCAAAAACCACCATAAGTGGCCCGTCCCCATTTCTCTATATAGGACCGGCCACACCCCTATAAATAGCCCTCATTTCTAAAAAAAACCTAAGTTCATTCTTCTCCTAGAATTCCCTAAACACTTTCTTTCTCAAATTTTAACCTTAGCATCAGAGGTTCTCGGTCAAAGCCCCCCCATTCATCATGGGCGCGTGAGGCTCTTGGCCTCGACCTTAGGTGTTAATTGTTTTGCAGGTGCATTTTCGTCCAAGAAAGAGAAGGAGGAAATTTGCATCCACAAATTTTCGTAGATTTTTTGTTTCTTGTTCATTCATAGATTTTTCGTACGTTCTTGTTCCTAGAAAAATTCTTTGAATAAACGTAAAAGAAAAGTACAATGACTAGAAATTCAAAACCCACGATGAACGAAACTTCCAACGTTCAAGGATTTGGACCACGACGATCCATGAGGCTCAACGCGACGACGAGTGGAGCGACACCACTGTGGCAGCCACCATGGTAGCAACCCTCGACGAACCCACTGCCCATGGTGAGCAGGCCACCTTGCAAAAGCAGGCTCAGGCTCATGCCACAAGGCAGCCCACATTCAAGCCCACGGAACTGCAATGGTAGCTGAAGCCTAAGCAGCTGCAACAAGCCCAGACCTCGCAGGCCCAAGGCCAGTACGAGCCTAGTGCGCTCCAAGGTTGAGCCCATGACCAGCGGATCTAAGCTGCGTCATTTCAGCCCTCAAGGGCCCAAGCCCAAGGTGAGCCGGCCCAAGCCGCGATCCAGCGCGCTCCTGAGCCGAGCCTAGGCCTAACGCACACTGCACGAGGAGCAGCCCATGCATGTGGCCCAGTACACTCTAGTGACCCGACCCGCTCCGAAGACCCGATCAGCTCTCGCTATCTAATTCGAGATCCAGCCTACTCCCATGGCCCTCAAAGCAATCCCAACTAGTCCAAGACCGGTTTAACCATCCCAGCTTCAGATTTCTGGACCGATGATTGAACCAAGGGCATTTTCACTCAATTTCTCTACGGATTTAACATTTCTCAACTCAAATTTCACGCCCGGAGTCCATTATACTTTTACCACCTATGGAAAAACTGACCATCCAAGCCCTTCCATCCCACATGGCGAACTTCACATGTTCCGACAATCATAGAGTTGACAAATGCCCTCGCGCAATAGATGACTTTGGTGAATCAACTCTTCCAACGTACCGAGATGTAGCGTGCCTCAGACGAGGTTTCCCGAAGAAGGACAAGGGCAGACAATGAACCTCTCCATTAGCGTCCCGGTAAGTAGCCACTCAACCAGTCACGAACCAAGCATTCTGGTAGTGTACACTCTTGACTAGGTCCCCGAGATAGTGTATACTATTGTCTTAGTGCATGGAGAATAGTGCATTCTTGGCTAGGCCCATAGACAAGCATATGCTCATGGTTGAGACCACACTTCGATAATTAACGTGAGCAACCTTCCAGGTGAAGTGTTCATTCGCGGTTAGACCCGCAAAGAGCATCATTCACCTCATATTGGAGTACGCAGCACGACGGACGGAGAGAAGAAGTCTCCTAATCTGGCTCAAGTTCAACCAGTAGTCTGCGAGAAATTCACTCGCTTGCTACAAACATACCACATGCACCGCAGTTGCGACATAGACGAGCTAAACACATGGAAGAGAAGCCTAGAACAACAAGTCACGACTGAGGGCAGTCGGAAGCTCAGCTGCCCTACTAGAAGAAAATTCATGAAGAAGTTGGAAACTCCCAACCAAACAATTGCACGATTTCAAGCACAACGAAGCTACTAACGAGACATGACCAACATAAGCGGGCCATTTTTCATTGACAAGATCAAGCAGACGGGATTATCCTACATAGATTGTCAAATACAAAGATTACTTATGTTATGATAAATGCAGCAGCTCAGCCTAATGGCGCGCCGGGGGCAGACGAGTACCAAAAGGACACACCAGCCCAACTCCCGAGAACCGAGGGCAAACCTTGTTCTCAACACTCCTGACGATTCAATGTTGAAGTAGCACATCACCGGTAGCTAAGCATCACGAACCTAGTGGTCCAATTCCTCTTGCTGCACAAAACCTGGCTCAAGCCAGCCCCAGCTCTGCTTTCATAACTGTGCCTACCTGTTCCACGGCTCCCAGCAGCCATTGATCTATCACCATGGCTCATAACTTTGCCAATCTTGCACCATGGCTCCCAGCTATGCCGATCTTGCCCAATGGCTTGCGCTAACCAAGCCTAAAAAAGGCACACGACGAAACACCTAATAATGGCGCAATAATTATGGGAGTAGCTCACTGCGCTTACACCCTTACACGGGTTCTACAAGTAGTTCGAAGTCTCAAAAAGATTGCCAAACAAGAACTCGCAGGCTGAGGATTATTTCAGTTGTCCAGCAGTCAAACTTTCCTCAGCTGCACTCACGACAACGACTTCCATGCTCTCCAGTGCTAGAAGGTAAACTAATTACTCTTCAGTGCGAGAAGGTAAACTAATTCCCTGACACCCATTTTGGTTTACTCTCTAGCGCGAGAGGATAAACTAATTGCCCAACTCTCATCTGGGTCTGCTTTTTAGTACAAGAGGATAAACTAACTGCTCACCAGTACTAGAGGGTAAACCAATTCCCCGACACCCATATGGGTCTACTTTTCAGTGCGAGAGGATAAACTAATTGCTTTCTAGTGCGAGAGAGTAAACCAATTCCCCTATACCCATATGGGTTTGCTTTCTAGTGCGAGAGAATAAACTAATTGCTTTCCAGTGCGAGAGGGTAAACCAATTCCCTGACACCTATATGGGTCTGCTTTCCAATGCGATAGGTTGAACTAATTACTCTCTAATGCGAGAGAGTAAACTAATTGCTCTCCAATACGAGAAGGCCGCACAGCTTAAAAGATCGAATTCTTAAAGACTAGCTAAGCAGCAAATGTTCAAGGGGCAGCAACCACTTAGCACTCAATAGTTCGCTCATCTGACACTTCATATTCAGCAGCTCCAATCTTGGCAGCTCCATCTACGACAGCTGAGAAATCAAGCTCAAGCAGTTTCATCATTTTTGGCAAGCAGCCCAGATGTGGCAACCCAAACTGTGGCCCATGCCACGCCATTTCCTCGGCCAATGCCGAGCCAACCTTTGGTTTCAATCAAGCCGAGCAACACAAATAGTGGCCCTTACTACACCACCTCTTTGCCCTATGCCAAGCCGACTCCTAGCCTTTGCTAGCCGACGTGCCGTACCACCCAAGAAAAAGACAAGGAAAATTAAATTTTTCTTACATCGGTGCAACGTAGAAAAGACAAAGAAATCAATGGAAGATGGTTTTTTGCACGGGCAAGCAAAGAAGAGTGCTAGGGAAGGGGGAACAAATATCCTCTAGTTTTCTCTATTTCTTGTAAGGATAAATAATTACCCTCTGAAGTTGATTTAACCCCCTACTTAAGGTAGGTTTAAATAGGCTTTGGAGGTGATTTATTTTCCTTTCCTAAAAGAATCTAATTCCAAGTCCAAGTAGGAATCTGCATCAAAGTTGGAGATCTCTACACCTGCTGCCCTTTCCTACGAGCAACCTAGCAGGTGTGGGGGCATTTGTGGAGCCAAAAATAATCAAGCAAATTATGGAGGCGACACGTGGACTTTTGGGTTAAAATGACAAAATTACCCTCAAGGCACACCAGAATTCCCACTCGCAAACAGCGGACAATATCGGCCCTATTAAGGTCAAAGGTGATCAAACTAGGTATTTATTCAAAACCTATTTCATCAATCCTCATCAAATCCTCCCCACAAGGTGACCCTCAATTATTGTTTGAAATTAGGATTGATTACCAAAATTAATTGATAAATTTTCTAATTGATTGCAAGATATTATTTTGACATAATATCTTGCAATTAAAGCCAAAAACCATCATAAGTGGCTGATCCCCATTTTCTCCATATAGGGCAGGCCACACCCCTATAAATAGCTCTCATTTCTCCAAAAAACCTAAGTTTATTCTTCTCCTAAAATTCCTTAAACACTTTCTCACTTAAATTCTAACTTTGGCATCAGAGGTTCTTCAGCCAAAGCCGCCCCCCCCCCCCCCCCCCCAAAAAAAAAATAATCATCGTGGACGCGTGAGGCTCTTGGCCTTGACCTTAGGTGTCAATTGTTTTACAGGTGCATTTTGGTCCAAAAAGGAGAAGGCGGAAATTTGCATCCACATCGAGTACTTGTCTGAAGTGGAGAGAACCTCATGATGGGAAATCAGTTTACGACACTTAGCGAAACACCAAAGTAATCCAAGCTATCCACATTACTTTTGCAGCTTAGTATGCCTAACATCAAAGTTTTTGACGTGTCTCATACTGCTATCAAAACCCTTCCATACTCGACCATTTTTCACTTGACAAAACTAAGCACTCATTCTGCGTAATTGTCGCAACTTAAAATCTCTGCCTTTTGTATCAAACTCTAAAGAAAGTTCTCGTTATGGACCTTTCGGATACCCCCATAGCTGAATTGCCTGATGGGATAAGGGAATTGGCCAACCTCAATTCTCCTAAACCCGTCTAGTTTGGACAACTTCATGCCGTACTAGTGTGCGCGTTAATCCATCTGGAACAACTGTTAATGATAATTGATAACTAATGACTTAGGTTCTTTGTGGGGATCAATAGCAACTAGCAAGCATAAAGGAGCTTGGAGCACTTCGGCATTTAACGATTCTCCATATCAACTTCCTAAATGCAGAAGCCTTGGGAAATATATGTTAGTTCAAATCAAATTCTGTGTCGGCGAATCTTGCAAAGAAAGTTACCTGAAAACAGCATAGTGTTTGTCCCAGAAAACACCTTTGGGAAGACACCTCTGAGATGCATCTAGTGAGCAATACGTATCCAACTTCGTTACAGGTTACTTACAGTCTAAACAACTTGAAGGTCGTCAATATTTCTGGCAATTCGCACGCTGTACAACCTTCCGAACCTTGAAACAATTTTAGGTGAAATACGTCAGAAGATGAAGGGGTTTATAGAGCCAGAAGAATGTGCTGATGATGCGCACGTTGCACTCCGATTGAAGCACGTAAAGATTCTCCATATCTCTGACTCTTAGAATTTGGTCTGCTTATTCAAGATTGGGATGCTCTACAACTTCCCAAACCTCACAGAGATCTCCTTCAAACTGTTGAATTATAAGTCTCTAGCTGATTAAGTATTAGAAATAAGATGAGTTTTAATGTGTGTATTCACTTGAGCATATCTGCCAAGTGTAAGGTTAAATGATGTAAGGCCATGAGTGCCATGTGGTATTTGATCCATGTAATTAGGTGATGAGTGACTAAGATTAAAAGTAGTGTTTTGTGTGGTCCTAAAGCTAAGGCCATCAATTAAATGTAAAGCAGTGTGAGTGCGCATTGAGTGTGCTGTACAAAGATTATTCCTCTGCAATACTTTTGTATGAGAGAACAAAAGAAAGAAAACTTTTTCGGTTCAGCTTCTTCTGCTTGCTTGCTTTCTTGCTTCTGTTTAGCATTCTAAAACAAACCCAGCTAAATCAGATTCACACTAACATGGCCTCAAAGCCTTGTTTCGATTAGATCTGGGCGTGTTTCTGTGAGCTCAAACATCACCGTCTCTGGACTCGGTGAAGTTTGCCGGAGCTTGTCTGTGATCTAAGAACTACGTGTTTTCTGGATTCACACAAGCTCACGATGGCTGGATCTGGGAGTGCTGAAGTGAGGACCCCGATCTTCTCCGGTGAGAACTACGAGTTCTGGAGAATCAAAATGGTTACCATTTTCAAGTCATATGGACTGTGGAACCTGGTGGAAAAAGGGATTCCGGTTTCTGATTCGATGAAGAAGAAAGCTAAGACTGATGAAGATACAGATGTTGATGCTGACGATGATGAGAAAATGGCTGCAATCTTCATGAAAGATGCAAAAGCTCTCGGAATCATTCAAAACGCAGTCTCTGACCAGATTTTCCCTCGAATCGCAAACGCAGACTCAACAAAAATGGCATGGGATCTGTTATATGGCGAATATCACGGTGGGGATCAGGTAAGATCTGTGAAACTCCAGAATCTTAGAAGAGAATTCGAATACACTAGAATGCGTGATGATGAATCCTTGACTGGGTATCTTACTCGGTTAAATGATCTGATAAATCAAATGAAAACGTTTGGTGAAACTATGTCAAATGAGAGACTAGTACAGAAGGTATTAATCAGTCTCACTAAGATATATGATCCTATATGCTTAGTGATAGAAAATACCAAATGTTTAGAATCTGTTGAACTGCAAGAGGTATTAGCTATTTTGAAGAGTCAAGAGCAGAGGTTTGATTTGCACTCCTCCGATGCAACTGAGAGAGCATTCTCTTCTCTTACTGTTAATTCAAAAGGACAGAATCGAGGGTATGCTCAGTCAAACACATTTAAGTCACAGAGAAATTATAATCAGAAAGGCAGGAAGTGGGATTCAAAACCCAAGTTTCAACAAAAGCCAAATCTCAATGTTGCACAGAATAGTACTTCTTTTCAAAACATGGGTCAAGAGGGTACAAAACCTCAGTGCAAAGTATGCTCTAAATTTCATTATGGTGAATGTCGATATAAGGGAAAATCTAAGTGCTATAACTGTGACAGATTTGGGCACTGGGCAAAAGAATGTACTGTTGGAAAAGCTGTTCAGAAAGCTAACTGTGCAAATCAAATGGAGGTGTCTGGAAATCTATTTTATGCAAATTGTGCTGTTGCTAAACCAAAGATTAATGGAGAATGGTATATTGATAGTGGCTGCAACAACCATATGACAGGAAATGTTGATCTTCTTGTTGATGTGAAGACTAATGTTGCAGGGAAAGTTCAAATGCCAACATGAGTGTTAGTGAATGTGGCATGAATGGGATCACTGGAAATTGAAACTAACAGAGGGAAGAAATATATCAGAGAAGTCATGTACTTACCTGGTTTAAAGGAGAATCTACTTAGTGTAGGACAAATGGATGAGCACGGATATTATCTTGTGTTTGGTGGAGGTATGTGTACTGTCTTTGATGGCCCTTCTCTGGAATGTCAAATTATCAGTGTGAAGATGAGAGGAAACAAATGTTATCCCCTATCTCTAAGTCCTGAAAAGCAACTTGTGTTGAAGCTCAGTTTTGCTAACTGTGCCCGGACTTGGCACAGAAGACTTGGCCACCTGAACTTTGGTGGAATCAAACAATTGAAGGAGAAAGACATGGTTCATGGATTACCAGATCTAGAAGAGCATGATAGAGTCTGTGAAGGTTGTCAATATGGTAAACAGCACAGAGAAAGTTTTCCTAGTGGTCAAGCACAAAGAGCTGGTGCTTCACTCGAATTGATCCATGTTGATCTATGTGGACCAATGAGAAATGAATCCACTGGAGGAAACAAATACTTTATGCTGCTTGTGGATGATGCAACACGAATGATCTGGGTATACTTTCTTAAATATAAATCTGAGGCCTTCTCCTGCTTCAAGAAATTCAAAGCAATGACTGAGTTACAAACTGGTTTAAGGGTGAAATGTCTGAGGAGTGACAGAGGAGGGGAGTTCTTGTCTACTGAGTTCAATCAGTTATGTGATACAGAAGGCATTCAAAGGCAACTTTCTCTTGCATACACTCCACAGCAAAATGGAGTGGTGGAAAGATAAAACAGAACCGTGGTTGAAATGGCCAAGTCTATGCTACACGATAAAGGAATGCCCTATTATATGTGGGTAGAAGCTGTGCATACTGCAGTGTACATTCTGAATCGATGTCCTACCAGGTATCTTGATAACATAACCCCCTTTGAAGCTTAGAGTGGAAGGAAACCGGGTATTGCACATTTGAAGATTTTTGGCTCAGTTTGTTATGTTCATACCCCAGCTGAATTAAGGCACAAATTAGAAGGTAAGAGTCTAAAGGGAGTTTTTATTGGCTATGCAAAGTGTGAGAAAGGTTATAGGGTCTTTGATCCACTTTCTAAAAGGGTAATACTGTCAAGAGACGTTGTGTTTGATGAAGATTCAAGTTGGAATTGGCAGGAAAGCACAGAGAAACATGTGTCTATGTTCAATTATGGAGGGCAGTCTGGTGAGTCACCAAGCAGTGCATTCACAGAGGTTGAGATCCCAGCCTCTAATACTTTGCCATCTAGAAGTTTGACAGAAATACCAAGTGATACTGATAATGCACCGGTTACTTCTCAAGTCCAATCTACTGAATCCTCTAGTAGATCATGTGAAAGTACAAGAGATTCACAAGTGATTGATCATACTCCATTAAAATGGAGAAATCTGAGTGATGTATTTGCTCAATGCAACCTGTGCATTATGGAACCTGAGAAGTATGAAGATGCTGCAGAAGATGAATCTTGGATGAAAGCTATGAAAGATGAGCTTTCCATGATTGAGAAAAATGCAACTTGGGAACTAGTAGATCGGCCAAGTAACAAGCCTATAATTGGAGTAAAATGGGTGTTTAAAACAAAGCTCAACCTGGATGGAATTGTGCAAAAGAACAAGGCAAGGCTTGTTGCAAAGGGATATGCCCAGAAACCAGGAATAGATTACAACGAGACCTTTGCTCCTGTTGCCCGTTTAGATACAATCAGAACCCTTATAGCATTGGCTGCACAAAAGAGTTGGAAACTCTATCAACTTGATGTCAAATCGGCTTTTTTGAATGGTGTTCTAGAGGAGGAGGTTTATGTGGAGCAGCCTGATGGTTTTGTAGCTAAAGGGGAGGAAGACAGGGTATATAAACTTCACAAAGCCTTGTATGGCCTAAAACAGGCACCACGGGCCTGGTATGGAGAAATAGATACCTATTTCTCACAATGTGGTTTCACAAGAAGTTTAAGTGAACCAACACTGTACATCAAGACAGAAGAGGAAGGCATTTTGATTATGTCGATCTATGTGGATGACATAATCTATACTGGGAGCAACAAACAAATGCTTGAAGAATTCAAGGAAGACATGAAACGAAAGTATGAGATGACTGATTTGGGTCTTCTACATCATTTTCTTGGAATGGGAATAATTCAGACCACTTCAAGCATTTTCATCCACCAAAAGAAATATGCAAGCTCTTTGTTAGACAAATTTGGTCTAAAAGAGTGCAAACATGTGCTTACTCCATTGGTTGCAACTGAGAAGTTAACCATGGATGATGGAAGTGGTGCTGCAAGTGAAGAATTATACAGAAGTTTGGTGGGAAGTCTCTTATATCTCACTGCAACCAGGCCTGATATTATGTATGCATCCAGTCTGTTAGCCAGATTTATGCACTGCCCTACCAGTAAGCATGTGGGAACTGCTAAAAGAGTATTAAGATACATTAAGGGTACACTTGATTATGGTCTGGAATATGTGAAGGGCAAGAACTTAATGTTAATTGGGTTCTGTGACAGTGACTGGAGTGGATCAATTGAGGACAGTAAAAGTACCTCTGGTTATGCTTTCTCTTTTGGCAGTGGAGTATTCTCTTGGGCATCTGTGAAGCAAAATTGTGTTGCTCTTTCCACTGCAGAAGCAGAGTACATCAGTGCTTCAGAAGCAACTACTCAAGCCATTTGGTTGAGATTTGTTCTTGAAGACTTTGGAGAATTTCAAACCGAAGCCACTCCAGTGCACTGTGACAACACCTCAGCAATTGCAATCACCAAGAACTCTGTGTTCCATCAGAAGACCAAACACATTAACAGAAGATATCATTTCATCAAGGATGCACTGAAGGATGGCATCATTGATCTGGTGTATTGTCCAACTAATGAACAACTTGCTGATATCTTCACAAAACCTCTGCCTAAAGATCGGTTTAATTATCTCAGGAGCATGCTAGGATTGAAATCAGCTCAAGACTTAAAGGGGAGTGTTGAATTATAAGTCTCTAGCTGATTAAGTATTAGAAATAAGATGAGTTTTAATGTGTGTATTCACTTGAGCATATCTGCCAAGTGTAAGGTTAAATGATGTAAGGCCATGAGTGCCATGTGGTATTTGATCCATGTAATTAGGTGATGAGTGACTAAGATTAAAAGTAGTGTTTTGTGTGGTACTAAAGCTAAGGCCATCAATTAAATGTAAAGCAGTGTGAGTGCGCATTGAGTGTGCTGTACAAAGATTATTCCTCTGCAATACTTTTGTATGAGAGAACAAAAGAAAGAAAACTTTTTCGGTTCAGCTTCTTCTGCTTGCTTGCTTTCTTGCTTCTGTTCAGCATTCTAAAACAAACCCAGCTAAATCAGATTCACACTAACACAAACAATGCAAGAGGATGGAAGTGGTAATAGAGTTAAAAAGAGCCCAATGTTTGTACCACTATTCATTTGCAAGTGCATTTAAAATGACTAGTCATTTGACAATATGGATTAATCGAATGGGTTCATAGCGATTTTATATGTCATCGACAATTAGTGTCCTATTCTTGAGAATGCCGTGTCTATACCGGAGGTGGAGAGAGAACCGAGTACAGAATCTACAGATGGTATGTGTGTGTATGTGTAATTTCAGCACTGATACTGTGTTTCTGGCAAAATGATGCGGTTTTTGGGTTTAAGGATTAGTGTTCATCTCCCTTCTGAAACAATGCAGTCTAAAACACAGCTACCGGATTACAAGTCGAGTAACCATTCGTGCATTTATGTGTTAAGGATTCTAGGGACGATAATTCTCTCGTCCTCATATGTTGTTTCTGACGCTGCAGCTCGTTTTATATGTCCATGCAGGGGTGAGGAGGAACGATCCTATTTTCTTCCACCTCCAGAATGCACAAATTGCATGTTCTTAGCAGATTCTGGTATGAATCCTGCTCTCATTTTCCACCCCTAACCCTAAAAGCCTAAGGGCATTCGAAATCCATGTGTTAAGAAAATAACAAGCACACCGGTTTCCTTGATCGGGTTTTGGACCCATTTGATTCTTATACTCCCAGGAAAGAGAGGAACATCCACTGATTTAGGATCGCAGCCTTACGAATCCATACTGACACCAGTTGGTGTTTCAAGCGCTTCCACTAGCTGTTTGACATCAAGACACTGATAACAGGGAATCTAACTATTTCAAACAGATATCGCAATTGCATGTTCTTAGCAGATTCTGGTATGAATTTTACGCATTTGGTTCGAGATTGTGTCATAGATTCTGCAAGTTAATCATGGGCTCCAATAGAAAACTGTTATGCGCACTCACATTTTTTAATTTTCTATGCCACATTATGTGACATGACGCGACATATTACATCTTGTTTCTTGATCTCTAACCTAAGAAAATTTTGAAGATTGAACTGAATTTGTGGTAAATTGGTCGAGGGAGCGTCTTTTGACATCTGCGGATTTAACCACATTCGACATAGGTTCTAGGTTAAAAATCTCAGTTGCGACAAACATACAACTCTTCTAGCCAACTTGGCTATGCGGTATTTTTGGTTTTAACAATTAAAATGTCCCGGCCATACATTTATCAATAAATTCAATTTTTGCAAAGCAGTTTCTTGAATCCAAGACATTGCAAGGCATGCAAAACTATAAAATTAATTAAAAGAAAAGAATTGTAAGCAGGGATTAAGTAACAGAATGCTTATATTTTTAAGCAAGCAAGCTGTGTCGCAAGACCTGTTTTTGTAAATCGATTTCGCCCAAGTTCTTACGAAATGCCCAGCCACATTTTTTAGCCTGGACATCAGATACCAATGGGCAAAATTACATTACAATTATTTAAACAAAAACATGAGTTGATATAAAAAAAAAAAGAATTATTTATGGTGGAATTTGAAGGTGGAGGATTTAGGGAGAGCCAGATGGTAGTGCATGTAATTTTGATTAATAATTAGTCATCAGAATATGATTATTCAGGATGATTGAATGGATAATCATCATCACACCTCCCCCAATTTGCCTCTTCCAGACTCATTGCACCAAAAAATATTAAAAAAAATTGAAATAGATAAAAAGAAAAAGAAAAGAAGGAGGAATCAGAAAGAGAGTCAATCACCAGGAAGCATCAAATATGTTGATGCTGGTAAGACTGGGGCGACAAAGCTTCTCATCACTTTCCTCACTATTTCTTAATTAACCCTAATTTATCTGATATGCTATTGTAATTATTCTATCATTCAACCTAATCGAAAACAGAGAAAAACTCACAGAAAAATAGAGGAGAAGATGGGGAAGCATAGCGAGAGGCCGTGCTTTTATAGGCTCTCAGATTAGGGTTTTGCATTTTTGTCTAATTTTTCTTTTTTCCAGTGCGGGCTTCTTTTAAGGCCCAACCGAATTTCACGTGCAGACTTATGTCTTGGGGGAGAACCTATTTTCAAAAGCAATTATTTAGACTACGCAAAAAATCATTACACATTCATTTAAATCGTAATGTGTATTTGTGTGAGAAAAATTAACTATGTCGCTCATCTATATATTATTATGTTGCGAAAGCTTACACTTTTTTGAAGGATTTCATAATGCATTTTAAGTTTTAACAAATCATTCATCGATGGTGTTCAATTGCTGAAAAAAGGTTTAGTTTAGGATATCGAATCTGGTATGAATATTAAAATTTGGATTGATTATTGGTCAAATTGTGGGCCTCTTCTAAAATTTTCTCTTCAACGACCTTCACGAACTATGCTTATGTTGACTATGGTTGATTCTTGCTATGGTGGGAATTAGAATATAGAATGTTTGATCTATGTCCTTCCTAAAGTAATTGTGGATAAAATTGTTAATATTTATGTGGATAGTATTTTGTTTTATTAAAATTTGTGTGGATAGTATTGGCGGCTGTATATGGGGACGAACTACTGATGGTAACTTTACTGGGAAGTCTCTGCCTATATGTTAGACCTAGGTGCTAATATGAACACCAAGCGGCGATGGAGCTTTATCTGGGAGTTGTATATTCCTCCTAAAGTGCTCTCTTTTCTTTGGCTTTTGTTGCTAGACAAATTATTGACAATAAACAACGAGTTAGACGGGGGTTGGCTACGGGTTCTTCATGCAACGTATGTGGTGGTGCGTTTAAATCAATTATTCATGTCTTTAGAGATTGTTTCTTTGTTGCTAAGGTTTGGAGAAGTTTCATGTTCCTAATCAATTTTTTATTGATACATGCACTAATAATTGGTTCCAAAATATTATTCTTGGACTATTTGAAATGGAGACTTATTTTTTGTATAACTTGCTAGTTCATGTGTCATTGGAAAAACAATAAATATTTTTTGAACAGGATTTTGCCTGCCCCACTAACTTAAGAGGAATTATGGGCTAAATTTTCCCTAGAGGTTAAACTCATATTTGCCCTAAGGGTTGGAGCAAGTTAGGGTATGTTTAAAGCCTAAAATTTGAGTTTTATTTCAAAGGTTGGAGTAGGTCTAATGATCCCAAATTAGTTTTATTGACTACTTGAAAGATTGACTTTAGGCGAATATGATTTCCTCCATAAAGCCCCTTTGAACACATGCTTTTCTTCATTGGGAACCTCCTTTTGAAGGTTGGGTAAAGCTTAATGTTGATGGGTGTTGCAAGGGGGTGGCAATTTCATTGGTGTTGGCGGTATCCTTAGAAACGCATCGGGGGTATGAGTCTTTAATTTTTGTGCTAATTTTAGTCGATGTGAGATTTTATGTATTGAAGTTTAGGGTGTTTTTATTGGATTGCAACTTGCATGGAATAATGAAATTAAGTAGATTATGGTGGATTCGGATTCTGCACTTGCAATACAATTGATTTTAAATGCAAAAGTAGTTAATCACACTCTAGAAAGTTTGGTATTGAATTTTCGTGCTCTTATGCAACAAAGTTGGTCTTACGAAATTCGACATATTTGCAATGAACAGAATTTTGTTACTAATGATTTGACTCGTTTGGGTTTGTCATGCAGTTTAGGTCTTGTCTTTTTTGAGCAAGCTCCTCCTTCTTGTAGCCAGTTGCTAGTTGCAGATGTAGCTAAGGTTTCGTGATTTTGTGATATGTAATCTTTCATTTCCATTCGAGCTTTTGCCCGGTTGTTAACCCAAAAAAAAAAAAAAAGAAAAAGAAAATCAATGATCTCCCTCTTAAGATTTTGAAGGAATTCGCTCAAAATTCAGATGGAGTAAATGACTGAAAACGCTTTGGATGAAAATACTTTTGGAACCAATACTTAGTAAAAATGCAACTCAATCCTAAAAATAAAAAATAAATAAAAAAATAAAATAAAAATAA
Organism: Pyrus communis; assembly: GCF_963583255.1. Lineage (NCBI taxonomy): Eukaryota > Viridiplantae > Streptophyta > Magnoliopsida > Rosales > Rosaceae > Pyrus > Pyrus communis. The sequence goes on along the minus strand of NC_084804.1, from coordinate 9,717,030 downwards.
AAATCACCAAAAAACTCTCTCAGTCATTTTAAAAACATTTTAAACATGCCACTCTTTTAAATCTTTCAGAAGTGTTAAAAATTTTGGGGTATTCATTCATTCATGTATACTTAAAAGCACATTGTGCAGGTTTCCGTTCTAATCAGTCCATTTTGGATGGGGAAGGCCGTCCTGAATAGGTCTCCCAGGACTTGGAGGGATGAAAAACTAGATCATATTGACGGATGCAAGCGCCGGCATTGGCATTGAAGCACACTTGATATCCAAAGAAGACATGGCCTTAATTGAAACCAACCAGGAGCTGATGGCTAGTTAATTGGCAATTTTCTTGTGCGTTTTCGATTAAAAAGGATGCTATATATTACGTGATTTCTTTTGGTGTTGCTTGTACTTAGTAATGTCATTCTCTCTGTGAACGATCAACTGTATTAAAAAAAAATACCAGCAAGCATAATAAAATTGTAAGTGGAAAAGTTTGCATCAAAGAACTCAAACACAACCACGAATTTTTATTCTTTTTGGAGCTAGGATTCAACAAATGAAGAAAACACATCTCATCTCTAAATCGAAATCAAAACGGAGGGGACGGAGTCAACTTAGCTAGTTTCCATTACTACGTATCCAAACTACCACCATTCAATCTATTGAAACCTAGTCACAGCCCATCATCCAAATAATCACCTTCATACCGCAGTTCCGATTTCAATCTTCACTTTCAGGTACCGTGTATGTTCAGCGAATGATAGAACATCCATGTGGCTACCGAGACTCACCTCATCCAGCTTCCTCCCAAGATAGTGAAATTATCAGTGAGTAGTCAGCGGAGGCAAAACTCTTAAGGTTGTCCCGTGCAGTCCCATTATTAAGCTTTATCTTTCTGCAGATAACTAGAAAAACCATAAAACAGTTAGTACTTCATATACTGAGTGAGATAACAATTACCATGTGTGTGCACTGCTTTCTTTATAAGTCAACAAGCCTACAAAACAACAGCAAACTAATCTTTGACTAAATTACATCAATGCTTTATTCATTTTCCATCGTGCAACTGCCTTGTGTGTTCTCGTTTTTTTAGCCGGTAAAAGATTAAGATTACTGTTGCTGATTTACGGTTTATCCCTTTGAAGTTCAAATATAACAACTACATAAAGTCATCTAAAAACTTTACAAAAACAGCAAGACTATAAGAATTGTACTCCGTTAGGTCTAATGAACTTCAAAATAACTAAAATGGTCAACTCTACGTGCCTGAATCGACGTATAAATGAATCCAGCATTACATTGTTTTAGTTTGAGCCTACTATCCCAGCAGTCAATGCAATATATTTGTCAACGTTACTCCATTCCAATGTTTACCAATAACATATTGATGAATCGTGGTATGCAATCAACGAAGTTATAGTTATCCTTTTCCAAAAAAGAGAGAAAATGTGTAGTACCTTTCGAGACACAACTATTACTGCAGTCCTGAATGTTCTGTGGCCGTCTTATCTGCACATTAAAATTCAAAATTTTCAGACACAACCATATGTAGAGCAAGGATACACAGCAAACAAATATTTATTCATTAATAGTTCAAAGTTATATATAAGGTAGTGCTATTCACACACCCAACACCCTTGTTAAATTTTGTCTATTGATCTTTTTCAATTTATTCGATTTGACCGCAGGAAATTGAGAGGGGCGTGTGAGAGATAAAAATGGGTGTGTGGATATCACCACCTATATATAACATTAGATATTCAAACTGATAGTTTCATACAAACTTATCCGTTCAAAAACCAAATATCCATAAAGGCAAACAAAAGAGTTCTGCAAACACGCATCCAAACACATGACTACTTAAACCACAATTTTACAAAAAAAATCGGTAATGTAAAGGTGAGAGTGTTGTTAGGCACTTGGCAACTAGCGAGAAAACAAGAATTTAAATCTTTTGTTCTAACAAGATATGCTCCCATGTCTTGCAAATAGCTAACAGAAAATAGCACATTTATCTCAATCACCGTTAGTTGACGAACAATAAATTGAGAGAAGCATAGATTCGTACGACCTATGTTTCTTTCGTTCTTCTTGACTAGTAACTTCCATGACCTATGTCAAAATCAATTAGCTTCCATATGTTTGGAAGTTGGGGTTCCACATAAATCTTTGTATCTTCGGAGGTGTACTAATCGTAATGTGAACCTAGATTAAAAGCAATCAACCTTTTCTCATCTAACTATCCATGGAAATCTATCTTACAGTAGCTTGATCACACAAGTCACTCTTTCCACTTTCATTACCACTCGATTATCCCATCATAACGAAATCGAAATGTCTCGAAACGTGACAAAAACAACATAACAAGAACCCTAGTTTTAGTAAATACCGTGTTGTTGTTGCTGCTGATGCTGATTTGGGACGCCAACAAACAGCATTCTGTCAATGTTATCAAGCCGGCGCTGTACGGACTTGAGAACCGAATTCAACGACGAAACTCTCTTCCTAACGGCGGAAATCTTCGCCGCGTGTTGCATGATGAACAGAAACGGAGCATCGTCCAACAACTTATCCAGCTCTGCCCACAAATCCAAAATAGCAGTAAATATCAAATTTACAAGCAAAATTCAAAATTTCAAAAGAAAAAAGAGGAATTTTTTAAAACTTTTTCTGTACCGCGGGTGAGGCGATCGAGCGACTGAGAGAGGTGGTCCTGGCTAGCGAAGGTCTGCTGAGCTTTGGAATCGAAGTCTTTGATGACGGTGGTGAGCGTCGACGAAAGCGCCTTTGCCAGCGCCTCCGTCGACTGTAATCTGTTCTTCGCGTTCTCGTTCTGGTCGACAGTGACACTCTTCTCCTCTGATGACTCCAGCTCGGTTTTCTGGCTTTCCATTTTCTCAGACTCACCACCGAAAATTGACTGATTGGTTTTCTCACTCACTTTCCTATTAGTTTTCTCGGCAACCAAACAGAAAACTAAATTAAAAAATTGGGTTTATTTGGTTACCGGGCTTTTCCATTTTGGGCCTAAGATTAAACATACTTCAAGCATTTTCTGGCCGGCCCATGTGCATATATAGAAGAAGCCGCAGAGAGATTAGGGTTCAGACTTCAGAGTCGTCAAAAACCCTGCGGTATTCTTCTGGAGACGTCGCGGCCATCGTTCTGGAGACGCAGTAGCAGCCTTTCCCATCCGACATGAGGGCCAAGGTAATTCTTCAAAACCTTCTTCTTAAATCTCTGTGCTTTAAACTTGTCAGTGGATCCTCTTTGTATTTGGGATCGAATCGAAAAACTGTTTCGAATCTGCTGCTGATGGTTGAATAAATTGTGAGCGGTGGTTGTGATTAAACCTGTGTCGCTTTTTGTGACGTCGTTGTTTGCAGTGGAAGAAGAAGCGCATGAGGAGGCTGAAGAGGAAGCGCCGAAAGATGAGGCAGAGATCCAAGTAGGCAGCTTTTGCTCCGTCGTCCGCGTCGCCCCCTTCTCATGGCCTGAGCTGCCCATGTGAGGTTTTGTGGACTGGAGGTTGCTCGTGAGGGTTTATAACTCTGTATTTCGGTTTTCGCAGTTTTCGTGTTATAACTATTTGGATGTTAAATTAAATGCCTTATGACAGAGTTTATTCTGCTCCTAATCACATAATTAAGTATGGATTTGGTTAAATTACAATAGATTGTACTTGTTGTGATGTTTACTTTAATTTGATTGTGTTGTTACGATGCAATGGGGATCTTGGATCGTGGTACATGTCAAAGTTTAGAGCTTTCGAGCATCTGGTGCACTTTGTGGCACCACATTAGGCTTTAGGTTTTTGACTAACTAGGCAAATGTGCTAGTTGAGTGTCTAGACCACATAAGCAAGATCCATGGGAAGCTTTGATTCATTGGCCAAGCCGCGGAACCAGAACACGTCCCTGTCTACCATCTGCAGATTTCTTGATCCTGGTTTCTTCACTGTGTCGGGTGTTTATGGTTTCTAGTGTCATGCTGCATAGAAAGTCTTAGCTGTTAGTATCTTTGTCTCCCAGAGGATTTCTATTGTTACGATTCACCGCTATCACTATTTCGTTGTCTGCTCCTTACTTGTCCAACTTTTCACAGCAGAAATCGATGGTTTTGCTTTATCCGGCATATGTTCTATTGACAAGGCCGCCAAGGATTTTTCCGAAATTGTAGATTTGTGAAAACCTAGTTCAGTGTGGTTACCTGCTACAAGTTGTAGGTATCAGGTTAGGGGGGAGGGTTGGGGTTTGTCATGTATCTGATTGATCCGAGTTGATCTCAAACTTAGGTCAAGAATATCGACTGCTTGGTCGATATTGCGACCGCACTGAGTTTCATCAAATGAAAACCCGATACCTATCATCCGAAAAAACATAAACATGCTTATTTACGAAGCAAAGAAATTAAACGAGTAAAAGTTTGAAACAGATCTCTGAGTTTTGTTCTTCAAGGGGTACCAACATGGAGTTTGAAACGGATCTCAGAACAGCTGTTGGACTTAATTTACAGAACAAAACTGAAGAATGCAAGTTCTCTCCAGAGTTAAATCCTCTCATAAAATAATTAGCTTCAAGTACATGAAGTAAAGTGTCTAGATCAAAACTTCTGTCTAGAACTTGTTCAATGCTGCCCAATTCCAAAGCCTGAATATATATGTCAATGGTCATAAGGAATGCATCTCCTATCGTTTTCCTTTCTTCCCTCATCGATCGATCTACACCAAACGATTGAACAGCCTGCCGGAACTGAGTTTCCAAAACTTCTTGGCCCTAGAAACGACTTGGCCATAATCTTCTTTGCTGTTCTCTCCTGTCACAGTATTTCCGTTTTGTTTTCCCTCGTTTCTATCCCGGTAAATCCTCAATGTCGTACTGCATAACCAGTCTTTCCACTGTATTCGGACTCACTACGTGTCTCATGTGCAACTCTTTTAAGACTCTGGCTGCCAGTTCCAGTTCTCCTTCGTGCGCAATCCCTTCCACAAGAATGGTGTAGGTCATTTCGTTAGGCATACGCCCTTTCTCGATCATCATCTCAAAAACCTGGAAGGACAAGTCTGTTCTTCGAGACTTGCAGAAACCGAGTATAAGAGCATTGAAATTGTCCGTATCAGGCCTAAGGCTGTTTTCTTCCATCACCTTGAAAATCTCCATGGCCTCATCCAGCATACCCTCCATACACAATCCTCTGATCAGAGATGAATAAGTATAAGAATCTGGAGTGAAACCGTGCTTGGTCATTTCGTACAATAACTGAAATGCTGGAAACGTGTTCCCTTTCCGACACAAGCTTGTGATTACGTTTTTGTACAACTCGTAGCTGGAGCACTTTTGTTTATTGCAGAGGCTTTGAATGATAGAGAATGCCTCTGGCACCAAACCTTCCTCACAGAGCACAGCAATGGCATTGAATGTTCCCTCATTAGGATTACACCGCCGATGAACCATTTGGTCTAGACACTTAACCGCAACATCCACTTTCCCCTCTTTGCAGAGATGAGCAATGATCGGATTGTAGCTGGCAGCGGTAGGCTTGAACCGACCTCTTTGCATTTCTTCCAAAACTTGAAGAGCATGTTCAGTTCTACCATGAAGTGCAAGTGAACCAATTAAGATGTTATACGTAACTATGGAAGGGGCTCGATCCTCTCCTTCCATCTCAGACAAAAGCACATTTGCCTCTTCCCACCTACCCTCGTGACACAAACTCCTTAGTACGATGTTATAGCTGACAACATTTGGATCGAACCCCATCGAAGGCAAACTCCTAAAGAGCCGAAATGCCTCGTCAGTCCTACCTTCCTTGCACAAACCAGTTAACAAGACATTGTAACTGACCACATTAGGCTTTCCACCTTTAGCAATTATCTCCTGCAGGAGCTTCATGGCTTCATTGACCCCTCTTTCCTTATAAGCAGCTTCAAGTAAGAAAGAGTACGTATAAACATTCGGAACCAGACCCTTCTGTATCAGTCTATCCAAAAGCTGCAAGCTCTGATTCAAGTTTCCGCGAACGCAAAGCCCTCTGACGAGCGAATTGTAGGTCACAGTATTTGTCGGATATCCATATTCCTCCATCTTCTCTACCAGCTGCATTGCATACCCAATGTTCCCTCTTTTACACAAGTAATTCACCAAGAAAGTATAAGAAGCTGCATCAGGTATAATGCCGGAAAGAACCATCATTTCGATGACTCTGACTGCCTTTCGCATCTTATTCACTTTGCAGAGGTCATACAAGAGCTGAGTTGCCTGAGCCACATCAGGCTTCTGGCCCTTCCCCACCATAGACTCAAAGTGCACAAAGGCATCAATGAGTCTGAGCTCCTTACTTCTTCTGTCATTCTTGGCATGCCTCCAGTTGGGCAAGGCGAAAACAGTGTCTTTCGGAGAAATCGTGATCTGGGAAGCCGCCAAAACTCTGGAAAATCCCTTGCTAAGGGAAAGGGGTTGAAGATTCCTGATGTGGGAGAAGAACCCACAAGTTTTTCGGGTGGTTTCTGACGATGGGTGTGCAATTGGAGACACTGAATTTACGAGAACCGCCATTGACAGAGCTAAAATATAATACAAAAGATTGAAACTTTTTGCCACAGATAACAAGGATCAAAATTCTGGGCTGGTTAAATTCTCATCAAATGAACATAAACAAATGGATGACAGAATGCTTTTTCAGGATGAACAAGGATAAGATGGACCGGATAATTTTAACACGAATCAATCAAAAAACGAGAGATGAACAAGAAATGGGGAGAGAGAGAGAGAGAGAGAGAGAGAGGAGAAATAATTAACATACATGCTCTCGATTTCTTCAGCTGCTGGGTTTTTTTTCAGGAATGATTGGTTGGTCCATTTGCCATCCCACTGCTAAACAAAATGAATTTCTGTTTTTCCATTTCTAATCTGGTAACTTGTAAAATCAGACCCCAAAAATAAGAAGGTAACTGGTAGAACGAATAAAATGTCACGATAACGGTAAATCCGTTCCCGTCACTAGTATCACTGTCCGGTGTCCACTGGGACCACTACCATACTTTGTTATCCAGTACGCTGGGGGTGGCTTACATCCACACGTATTTTGACCAGCTTGTGAAGCACGCACTGTCGTATTCATGGATGGGCTACGCTTGCATGGTCCGCAGTTTATGGGCTCCGTATTCATGGATGGGCTATCGCTATGAATGTGATAAGGCGTACTTTCACAAATTTAGACACTACTTTTTTATTCAAGATTTAGAAATATAGTCCCTCCTGACTTCCTCGAGCAGTGTTTGACGCCTCTAGAGCAATGCTCTAACCCTGCTGAGACCCCTTGATAAGTGCTCGAGGGCTTGAGTAAATACACTTCGCCACTTCATTTTCAAGCACCTTGCCACATCATTCAATAACCTGGATACCGAAAATCACCAGAAATCTCTACAAGAACAATCCCCATTTTTGAAATGGTGAAACCTCAAGGAATCTCTAACAATAATCTGCAAATCAACAATCTTGGCCTTGAACTTGATGGCATTATGGCAGTCCCCACATATCCTTAAATTCTTGAATACCCGTATTGTCGATTCGCCATTCAAATTGAGTATCCCAAAAGCAACAGCAAGTTTCTCACTGTGGTTGCAAAGGATCCCCACTTTCTCCTCTTGATCCACATCTTGCAGAACAAAATCAGTGTTGGGGACATACCCTACCAATCTCATCTTCTCACCCATGTCAATCAGAAACTTGTATATCTCCGTGCTTCACTCACCGGCAACAAACGGATAGACTATTCTTCAGCTGAACCAAAGAACAACCCGGTGTTTTTGTGATTCCTCTGTCTCTCATTAACTTCCTAGTTTCTGAAACTTCTTCCCATCGCTTGGCAGTGACTAAAATGTTGGACAACAACACATAGTTGCCAGGGTTATCTGGTTCAATCTTCGAAAGAGCTTGTTTGCTGCAATTTTCACAAGGCCAACATTTTTATGAACTCTGCACGCACCAAGCAATGCTCCCCAAGCACCGGGAGTAGGTTCCATTGGCATTCTTTGTACGAACTGATATGCCTCTACTAGGCGACCAACACGGCTAAGCACATCAACCAAACATGAGTAATGATCTGCATCGGGTTCTATCGAGTGATCCCTCCTCATTGAATAAAAAACCATGACGCCTTCACCAACCAGCCCGAGAATGGCTACAACCGCACAAAACACCAGTGAAAGTAACAGAATTGGGGGCTTCACCCCGGAATCTAACATTTTTCTGAATAGCAACAAGGCTTCTTCTCCATTCCCATGCATCGAGTTTGCGATGATCATCGTATTCCAAGCAACTGTATCCCTTCTTGGCATCATATCAAAGACCCTCTGAGAAAGTTCCAACTCACCACATTTCGCGTACATGAAAACCAAAGCTGTTGTGGTAGCCAAGTCCTCCATTAAACAATTCCTAAAGATGTAACTGTGCACCTCTTTGCCTGCCCTTAAGCTCTCCAAATCTTTGCAAGCTGGTAACAAACTAGTAATTGTGATCTGGTTGGGCTTAATTCCTGATTCTTTCATCTGTCCGAGCATTTTCAGCGTCTGTTCCGTCTGCCCATTATTCAAGCACCCACCAATAACAGCATTCCATGAAGCACCATCCAACTTAACAACTTCCCTTCTCATCCTATAAAATAAAGTTACACCCTTTTCGCAATCTCTGTTCGAAAAATACGCAGCTAGAAGTACATTCCAGGATACGACTTCTTGTTTAGACATCATATCAAATACCAACTGAGCTTGTTTAACGCTCAGACAACTAGCATAGATATTTACAAGGGCGCTGCTAACTGTCTCTTCCATTCCATGTCTGACCACAAACCCATGAACCAGACTTCCCAAATTCAAATCTTTCAACGCCAAGCAAGCGGGTAGGATTGAAGAAACTGTTACTACAATGGGTCTCACTCCATTCAACCCCATCTCACAAAATACCTCCAAACCTTGTCTAGGCATCTCGCAGTTAACATAACAAGAACACAAAGAGGTCCAAGACACCACATCTTTCACTGCCATGGCATCAATAACCCATTTCACTGCCACGCAAGCAGGTCTAGTTCGGGAATTTGATCGAACAGGCGGCGTGCACGTTGTAAATCACCGGAATTACAGTAGATTTCAAGAACCTAAGGCTCAGGTGAGGCGGGACGTTGGTGGGTAGCTTTGAAAGCATGTGATATTATTGTTTTAATGGCTTTTGCATCTTGTCATCTGCAGGGAGAAGCTTCAAGTTTGCAAGTGCTTTTGAAAAGCAGTTGAGAAGTACCGTTTCTTCGCGCCAGGACAGCTAATAAGCGACAATGACTCTGTCTAGGCATGAATGACAAGCTCCGTGTGTTTATTAGCTTTATTGTAGGCATGGAACGGCATTCCACCCGATTGCATTTTATTTTGTTTTGTTTGTTCTTTTTTCTTTTGTAATAGCCAAATAAAAAATAGTTTGATTTTTTTTGTTACGTTGTTAAAATTTCAAAGTTTAATAAATATTATAGTTTGTTTATATATTGGATAATTTTTAAATGACTAAACGATCTTAGATTTTGTTGATTTTTAGCAAATAATAAATGCTAAGAAGACACTCGCAAAAGTGGGACTCTCTGCTACTGCATATTTTTGTCACAATCTTTTATAATATTCGCAGAGAGTCGATGTAGAGTCCCACTTGAGAGAGTCTCCATTTTTTTAACAGATTAGACCTTTAAGTTAAATAATTTACGCTTCTAATCATTGTGCAACATTGTAGGATAAAAAAAAAAGAGTTAGTAATGTAGGATAAAAATTCAAATAAGAAGATTGCTAGCATTCCTTTTTAAAGATATGAACACATTTCTCTTTGAGATTTAAACACATAACCATCATATTTGATTTTCTTGCTAATACTTACCATCATATTTGAGGTAGGTTGTGGAATAATTTAATACTTAGAAGTTAAATTAGGGTTTGTGTTTTATGTTGGGGCATATGGGTGGTTGAATAAATTTCAAGTTTTGAAGTGCTAAAAAACGGGGATGGAATAATTTCTGGTTCAAGTGTCCAATTGCAGAAATTTGTGAATTTTTTTCCGTAATGTGCATGTGGTGTGCATATGGTGTGCATGACCACATCTTAATATGAGAAGCGGGAATGTTTACTAGTTATGATGCACGTATGTTGTGCTCCGGAATTTAGCAAGTATGACCGCAACCTAGTTGGCCTCGGTGAAAAACAAAATTAAGAAAAAACTTAGAGGACGTTAAGGATAACGCGTGTTCATGAAATAACTACAATGAGTATCATGTTTTCCACATGCACAGTTAAGCGATGATTGATATACGTAACAAGACTTTTCAAATGCCATTGTAACCTTATATACGTTACAATTATGTTTTAATTGTATCCACTATACCAATAGGTTGCTGTTAAAGTTTCTTATTAATGCGAAAAACAACTCATTGCTCTCCAGTTCTGTGCATGTATTGTACATATGATGTGCATGTAGGGTGCATATAGTGTATATGGTGGCGACATAACAAGTGATGAAGTCTTTTTTTTTTTAATTTTGAAAAGAGAGTTGTGAGCTTTTGGTTTTTAAGTTGGCTTAGATCTGTGAGCATATGTCATGTGCATACAGTGAGCAAATCCTGAAAAATTCATCCACAAAACACCATCATTTAATGATTGGGCTTTATTCCCACCATTAATGCGAGTCCAATGGTGGTGGTCTAGAGCCTCGGTTGTTTATCGTGTTGCCGGAAAATGGCTGGAGAACTTGCGGTCTGCTTGAGTTTCTATCCCAACGATAGGGGATGAAATTCGTGACAAGGCTAGGTGTTTTGGACTCGTGAGGACAAGATGAAATTGGTGATGGCTTTTAATTTGGACGGTGTTTGTGACATCCCACATCGCCCAGGGGGAATGGATCCTGTAAGCCTTACATGTATATTCTCATCTCTACCTAGTACAAGGCCTTTTGGGAGCTCACTGGCTTCGAGTTCCGTAGGAACTCCAAAGTTAAGCGAGTAGCGCGCGAGAGCAATCCCATGATGGGTGACCCATTGGGAAATTCTCGTATGAGTTCCCAGAAACAAAACCGTGTGGGTTAGAAGCGGCCCAAAGCGGACAATATCGTGCTACAGTGGACACGAGCCCGGGATGTGGTGGGTGTGATAGGAGCATATTCATGCGACTTAAATGGCTTGTTCTCGTACATTTACGTTATGTTTCTTTAGTTATTTTAGTCCTTTATGCTTCTTTTGTGTGTTTTTAGGTTCATATGGCTAAGGAAGCAAAAAGATGCATTTTGGAGCATTTTGGAGCAAAATCGGACTTGGAATGGATAGCTTATGTTTGGAGCAAAAGGAATGGACGAAATTGAAGACCAACTTATCATCACCACATATCATTCATTTATCACTTAACATATCATTCATTTATCACTTATCATATCATTCACTTATCACTTAACATATCATTCATTTATCACTTATCATAACCATACACTTATCACTTATCATACTCATAATCATCTACACATTTCAACCATTTAAACACATGCATTTCAACTCACATGCACACCCACCTCTTTCCACCTAATTCACATGCTTTCACAACCTAAAACACATGCATTTCCAACACCAAACTTGCAGCCACACTTCCACATGCATTCCCTCTTTTCCTAGCTGTTTTTCCATCATTATTTCAACCTAACATTCACCCACATGCACCCTTTAAACAAACCCAAACATGCAGCCACAAAACCTACACCCTTTGCCGTGCACTCTCACATACAATTTCAGCTTTCCAACCTAGCCACATTCACATGCATTCACTCATAATCATTCACCAAACTTGCAGCCACATTTCCACCTATTCCTAGCTGTCATGTTCCCTCTCATTTACCTATAAATAAGCATGCATTGCAGCCACAATTCATTCATTCCATTCACAACACAACACACAACACAAACACCAACCCTTGCCGTGCATATCCTTCCATTTCTGTGCAGTTTTTCTCCTCCATTGCAGCCACTATCCAACCACTTCCCATCCCTCCAAAACACTTCACATAATTCCCAAAGCTCACCTTAGACCTTGTGCTACAACAACGAGGAAGAGAAGAGTGCCTAAACGTTCATACAATTCAAGTTTGAGTTGTTGGAATGTTTAGGTGTTTCTTTGATTTCAATGTTTCATTTTAATTCTCTTTGTTTTGTACGTATGAGAAATGGAAGAGAAGAGTGCCTAAACGTTCATACAATTCAAGTTTGAGTTGTTGGAATGTTTAGGTGTTTCTTTGATTTCAAAGTTATGAGGAACTAAAACCCCCTTTAGCTAGGGGGTGATTCGAAACTATGTTTATATTTGCAATATGAATTGATTTACTTTCGTTGGAATTTCATAAGTTGTGGATTCAATTTGTTTAACCGTTTGATTGATAACTTATTTATGTATGTTTATTAAGAATGCGCACTTAATTTTCATGCATGAATATGACGCTAGAATATAAGTGAGTTTCACCTAATCGTTTCGAACTTATATTCACAAGTAGTGGAGGTTGCTTATAAACAATCGCGTTAAATGAATTCTTGGCACGAGTTTCATGCTCATCATAGTAACGAATGCCTCGTCAATACTTATAGTTTTCATAATGCTTAATGATCTTTGATTGTATCTTTATTGTGCTATTCACGTAAAGGACTTTTGGAGAATGTTGTGAATTGCGTTGCGCAAACCCATCCAATTCATTAACTTAAGGAAAACTTGATGGTTAATTTAAGCGGACCTAATTAACTCGGAGTGTTGAGTTTCATAATTTATCGAAAGACCAACTGAGAATCAATCTTGTATGCAAGTGTAACATGTGTGGAGAAGAACTCCTTGGCTATTCCATCATCCATATTTTCATCACATTTATATTTACGTTTTGCCTTTAATTACAATTTGTGCATTTTAGTTAATTTCGTCAAATCAAAACTCCCCCCCCCCCCATATTTTGTTAAGTCTTAGTCATTTGATTTGTTTTAGTATTTTACGTTTGTTTAGTTTTGCATTCTTTGAGTTTAGTTTAACGTTTTAAACTTTATTTGACGTTGTTTAGTTTTGCATTCTTTGAGTCTAGTATAGTGTTTTATATTGTGTTTTTACGTTTTTGAGTCAAATCCAATTGATTAACAATCCCTCCTAATCCCCGGTCCAGAACGATCCCTACTTACATACTTACTACAATTGATAAAAAGAGGGTTTAATTTGTGTGCGTATAATTCTCGCATCAGGGTGTTACACCCGCCCCTGCTTATAAGGATAATTCTGTAATTCTCCCTAAAAATTTTTAGAATTATCACTTTAGTCCTCATTTTGTCACACAATCAAGATCTGAAATTTAAATTATTAACCTATCCCTAGGCTACCACGTGGCAGCACCCCAACTCCCTTACCTTTTTCTCTTTTGTCCCCCCTGCTGTGACCCTCATTTCCTTCTTTCTTCTTTTCCTTCTTTTCTTTTGTTTGTCTGCACATTTTTCTTTTCTTTCGAAAACTCTCTCATTCCTCTTCTTCTTCTTCTAACCGTGACAACACACACACACACACACCCACAGTCGCACCAACTCAGGGAGAGTCACCATCATTGCCGTTCAATTGCTTCTCTATCTCTCTCTCCCTTGCTCACGGCGCCAGGAGGAAACGAACACCTCCGGCGAGTTTTGTTTGTTTTTCCGGTTGGGTAAGCCCTTTTTCTTCTTCTTTTCTTATGTTAGACTTTGCCTAGATGTGGTTTTTGAGTTTGGGTTCTTGATTTCCAAGGTTTTGGAGTGTTTTTGGCACGGGTGAAAGCACCCAAATTTCCGGCGAGTTGGGTGGGTTCCGAGGGCTTTTCCGGCCACCACAAGCCGTTTCACGGCGAACCCAAGTATAAAACTACTCCTCTCGGCTAGTGCTTCATTTTGGTACCTAGGTCGGGGTCTAGGTTGTAGGTATGGCGTTGGCCGGAGCTATGGAAGCTCCGGTGTTCTTCTCTAGGCACCCAGGCCTTCGGGCCATCTTTTTCCCCACGGGCCTTAGGCCGTTTCGGATTTTTAGCCCAAAAGCCCAACCGTTTCTTTTTTTATTTTTATTTTTGTTTCATTTTAAAAACCCATAAGGCCTTAGGGCTTTGGTTGCAGCCCAAACCCATTCCCCCTTTTTAATTAGGCCTTAGGGCCTGTTAGCCCAAAACCCATCACCCTTTCTGTTGTGGGCCTTTGGGCCGTGAGGTTCAAAAACCCAAACCCATTTTCTGTTTTTACCCAACCCAACCCACTTAAAAACCTAACCCAAAACCCTAACCCAAAACCCAAAAGCCTGACCCGTGACCCGTGACCCGTTGACCAGTTGACCGTTGACTATGACATGTTGACTTTGACCCGTTGATCGTTGACTGGGTCAACGGTCAACGTTGACTTTTGACTTTGACGTTGATTTTGACCGTTGACTTTTTGAGTTTTCGTGCGGGGACCCTCCTAGGCTAATTTCGATGTTCTAAACCCGTTTCCGATGTCCGTTTTCTCAAATTCAATCGTTTGAGTAGAGTTTGACTGAAAGTACTCAATTATGTGTTTATGTGCGATTCTTAGTGGTGATTCCGTTATTCCTGTTTGGTACGGCTTGCACCCTTGGTGTACGGTGAGTGGACCCCTTCTAAAAATGCATGTTTTAATGGTAGAATTGCATACACAGAAAAGCATGACTTTACGATTATGTTTTATGAAACGTTTTGAGATAACATGCTTACTAAGGCTAGTTTGAATTATTACTATTTTTCCTATAACCCATGTTCTTATAGAATATCTGATGGATGACGATATGATATTTAGAACATGTTTAGAACACTTCTTTATAGTATAGATGATGGATGACTTTATACTATGAAGTTGATTTTCAATATATGTATGTTCACCGGTTTTGTACTTACCTAGTGGTCCTTTCCGCTACGGGACATAGGGTTAGATCCGGTCCGTCCCGAGCGACGGTTTGGTGTTGGCATAGGGCCTGGAGTGTGTTTTCCTCTGACTGTCTGCTCAGAGACGGGGAGCCGGCAAGGGGCCTGAAGTGCATTTTCCTCTGGCTGTCTGCTTAGAGACGGGGAGCCGGCATGGGGCCTGAAGTGTTATATCGGACATTCACTAGTGATTACTATTTTATGCGATTTATGATTTGAGACATTGCACGACATGCTAGATTTCGGAAAACCTATGTTTCTCATTATACTTGTGTTTTCATAAAACCTGGGGGTTAGTATGTTGACAACTGTTTTACTATTACTGTATATATAAACTTGGTCCACTCACCTTTGTTTTGCGCCCCCTTCAGGACCTAGGAACGAGGATTACGACTTGAGCTACGAGGCGTTCCCCTACCAGTGATTTGTGTCATATTCGCTCCGCTTCGCCACCTATTGTAATAGCACTTCTTTATTCTTAGTTCTGCTTATACTCTGTATTAGACTTATGCTCTGGACGTGCTGTGTGTTTACCTAATTTCAATATTTAGAAGTTGAACTTTTATTTGTGTGGTTAGCCTTTATTGCGTACTTTAGTTTATTTTCTCAGTTTTGTTTAAATTAAATGGTTTCGTCACCCTTCGGGTGTCGGCCAGCACGTGACCATCTCGATGTCCCTAGGACCTCGGGGTCGGGGCGTGTCAGTGGGGGCCCGGGCCGGGATGTGACAATTTAGTATCAGAGCCAATCCCTGACCGGAAGTGTGCCGATGAAGGCGTCGGACCCCTTAGGGGGGTGGATTGTGACATCCCACATCGCCCAGGGGAATGGATCCTGTAAGCCTTATATGTGATAATTCCCATCTCTACCTAGCACGAGGCTTTTTGGGAGCTCACTGGCTTCGGGTTCCATAGGAACTCCAAAGTTAAGCGAGTAGCACGAGAGCAATCCCATGATGGGTGACCCACCGAGAAGTTATCGTATGAGTTCTCAGAAACAAAATCGTGAGGGTGTGGTAGGGACCCAAAGCGGACAATATCGTGCCACGGTGGAGTTGAGCCTGTGATGTGGTGGGGCTCGGGCTGAGATGTCATAGTGTTGGTCGGGATAACAGTGCACTGTGTGTGCACAATGAGAAGGGGAAAGAGAGTGCGTGATGGAGAATGTGAGAGAAGAGAGAGAGGAAGGGGGATAGAGAGTAGAGAGAGAAATCAGAAAATTGGAGGAAATATATACAAGGGAAATTAAGTTATTTCAAGGTGTAGGAAAAATCTTATTTCTGTCCGATTGTTGTGCATGAAGTGTACATGTTGTGTGCATATTCGAAATGTTCTATTTCTATCCCAAGATTAAGAAATTGTCCTCCTTCTGGATATTTTCCCTTTAAAATTTGACGACTAAGAATTTAACAGTCATGAGATTTTATGAGCCAATTCATTCCATAATTTTCGCTAACTGATAATAAGTAAATAGGTAAATTACAAAAAGTTACGTCAACTATTGTTCGAAACCACAATTTCATACCTCATGTTTTAAACATTACAATCTCATACCTCAAATTATGAATTCGTTACAATATCAAACATCTGTTAAATTTTCTGTTAATTTGGCTGTTAAATAATGACATGAGAGGAGTGGGGCTCCTCATTCTCTAACTAGAATAAAAAATTAATTAATTTTTAAATTTTTAATTTAACATTTAAAATTAATTAAAAAAAACTCTTCTTCCTCACTCTCTCACTCTCTCTGCTCCCACCCATGAATCCGCCGGAACCCAGCCGATGCGGAGCACAAGACGCCGTAGACGTTCGGAGTAAACAACATTGCCACAAAAAACAGAGAGAAATGGACGCCGTGTCCCCTGTTTTTGAAAAGCCCTATTTTCGTAAACTCGTTGACGAGCTTCCTGTAATCTTTGGAAACTTCGGAAACAAAATAGTTTTCGAGATGGAATCCGGTGAAGAACTGGTCTAGGTGCTGCCAGGCGGAGCCGGGTGGTAGGCGACGAACGCGTCCGTGACGTCTTGGCCGCCGAGGCTGAGCTACGGGAGCTCGCTGCCGGATGGCGGTTGGCCCCATCGGAGACGTTGCAGATCTTGCCTTGTACCCAGATCCATAGATCTCCAAGTTGGTTGTGGGTGCTGAGTTTTTCCTGGGGCGTCTGTGACGTCTTGGCCAGCGAGGCTGAGCAACGGGAGCTCGCCGCCGGGATGGTGGTTGGCCCAATCGAAGACGTTGTAAATCTTGCCCTGTATCGAGACCCATAGATCTCCAGGCTTGTTTAGATGCTGAGTTTTTCTTGGGGCGTCAGTGACGTCTTGGCAGGCGAGGCTGAGCAACGAGAGCTGCAGCAGAGAGAGTGCGTGAGTAAGGAAGAAGAGAGTTTAATTAATGATTTTTTTAGAATTAATTTAATTGTTAAATAAAAAATTAGTAATTTATTAATAATTAATGATTTTTTATAATTAATTTAATTGTTAAATAATTAATTAATGATTTTGTTATAATTAATTTAATTGTTAAATAGAAAATAAAAAAATATTAATTTTTTATTCAAGTTGGAGATAAGTGGCCCGTTCATGGCACGTTATCATTTAACAGTTAAATTAACAGAAAATTTAATAAAGATCTTACATAAGTTGATGTATTAGATTGTATTGTTTAAAATATGAGGTATGAAATTATAATTCGATCCCTTTATGGAGCTCTTTTGTAATTTACCTAAGTGAATTATTGTTTCTTGACAGCTGGGAGAGAGGTACTTGTCATATGAATTTATTTGGCAATCCACCGTTGGAGATGCAATCAATTTTATAGTCAGCAGTCAACTTAGTTGAGTCTAAAATTGTTAATAGTCAAAGTTGTTGGGTCAATTAAGAAAACCAAGTCTTTTAATTTACTTTGATTTTTGGGTTCATTAGATAAAAGCCCATGCAATACTTATTTCCTTGAAAAAAACCCATCTCATTTTAAACATCCAAATAAAACCCAAATTTGAAGTAGACTACCATGTAAACAAATAAATACCTATTATTTTCAAACTATTTACAATTGTGCCACAACACTCTAATTATGTTAATGAATTGAAGTATCCACCATAATTGGGAAATCAGTGCCTTATTATTATAAAATTATCTACTGTATACTTCTCTTACCATCATATGTTTCATTTCTTTTATTTGTTTGACAATCATTGTAGGTAAATTATTTTGCATATATGTATTAGGCACATTTTGTTAAAATTATATATATGCGTGCAAATAATTTATCTATATTTTTATGTAAAATAATATGTAATTAATTAATTTTGAATCAATTGGCTAAAAATGTTTATTTATTTTGTAGGTAAATTATTTTTCATGTGATAATACATATATACTAGCCATATTTTGTTATTATTATATAGAGTGTGCAATCAATTGACATTCTTTTATTTTGTAGGTAAATTATTTTGCACGTAGGTAAATTGTTTTATATATATATATATATATATATATAATTGCAAAATATTGGTATTTAATTAATTTTGAATAAAAAATATTTATTTATTTTGTAGGTAAATTATTTTGCATGTATCATTACATACTAGGAACTTATATTGTTATTATATATGTGCAAAATAATTTACCTATGTTATATTTAAAATATTGATAATTTTGAATAAAATAACTTTTTTATATTTGTAGGATATACTAATTTACTTGTTTGCATCATGTGAAAACAACTATATAAGGAATATTGGTATCATGTAAATTTTTGTTATTAAATACATAGGAACCATGACATGTAAATTTTTTTCCAAATCCCCATGAGGTATTTGAAAATATTTAATTGAATGAAATAATCTAAAATAAATGTAGATAATAAGTGAGAGACCCTAAGTAAGTGTTATTAGGGGTAATTTAGACATCCAAAAATACAAATTTTACAAAGTCAAACTTAATTATGGATAATGCTTAGTTGGAGCCTAATTATTGGGTTTTTATTAGAGAAATTTACCATGATGGGTTTTAGTTAAAGAAAATTGAATTCCAAGGAGTGTACTCATATTTTCAGTAATAAATATTATAGTTCGTTTATTTATTAGATAATTGTTAAATGATTAAATGATCTTAGAGTTTGTTGAGTTTTAGTATATGAGAAATGCCAAAAATACTTTTAAAAGTAAGACCCTTCATAGAATCTATGCAACCTCATATTTTTTAAATAATGTTATATAATGTTGGCATGAGAATTAAAAAGTGACTTAAAAAATCATTGTGCAACATTACAAGATGAAAATAGAGTGAATAATGTAGAATGAAAATTCAAATACAAAGATTTGAACACGTAACCTCCCCAAATAAACTGAAAACAAAATGCAATCAAATGATGATTTGCATAACCCTATGGATGGTCATTTACTTTTGACACGTAAAAGTTTGACATGTGCACAAATATATTATTTATTTATTTTCTCAAATACAAGCACATTTTTTTATTCAAATACAGAAACATTTAATGAATAAACTTGGCACAAAAAGTTAGTTCCCTTCACCCAATGATTTGATTTTCTCGCTAATACTTGCCATCATATTTGAGGTTGGTTTTATTAACTAATGCTTGAATTCCATATAAGATTTGACATGCTTGATTGGTATTTTGTTTCTTTTGAAGATGGAAGTTATGCTTTTGTTTGTCTCTTTTAAAATTTGACAACTAAAAATTTAACGATCATGCGATTTTATGAGCCGATTCATTCTATAATTTTCGCTAACCGATAATAAGTGAATTATTGTTCCATGATACTTGGGAGAGAGGCATTTGTCATATGAATTTCTTTGGCAATCCACCATTGGACAAGTGATCACTGTTATTATCAGCTGTCAACTTAGTTGGGTCTGAATTGTCAAAAGACCATAACTTTCTCTCCAAACCAAAGTTGGGTTAATTAAGAAACCCAAGTCTTTTGATTTAGTTTGATTTTTCTTTGGGGCAATGGTCCATCTTCTCTGCATAATTTTTGTATTAATTACTTTGGACAAAGTGTACGATCTCAGAACAACCATGCAATCATGCAAAGCCTTGAGAAGCTTTTTTATGTGCTTGTTCTTCTTATTCTCCCTTCTAAGAATCTCAGCTGCAACTGCATCGGGCACAATCACTCCGAGTCGATATATAAGAGATGGTGAAACTCTGGTTTCAGTAGGTGGAAGCTATGAACTGGGATTCTTCAGCCCTGGTCAATCGAAAAGCCGGTACTTGGGAATATGGTACACTCTTTCTACTGATGCAGTTGTGTGGGTAGCCAACAGAGAAACACCACTTGGTGATTCTTCGGGACTTCTGAAGCTCACCGAGCAAGGAGTTCTGGTCCTCCTCAATAGCTCAAACAACATTGTGTGGTTATCAAATTCTTCAAGAATCGCGGGGAATCCAGTGTCGCGACTCTTGGATTCTGGAAATCTTGTGGTGCAAGATGAAAACGAAACTAACCCGGATGACTTCTTGTGGCAGAGTTTTGATTATCCTTGTCACACACAACTACCGAAAATGAAGATTGGTTGGGACTCAGTTACTGGTTTAGATAGGTATCTCTCATCTTGGAAGAGCACAGAAGATCCTGCTCCAGGAGAGTTTCTGATACGAATGGATTATCGTGGCTTACCACAAGTTCTTCTTATGAAAGGAGCTAAGATACAGGCTAGACCAGGGTCATGGAATGGCGTTTATTTGACAGGACTAGGATATGGTGTCAGAGAACCAAATCCAATATCTGCTTATGGATTTGTGTTGAACAAGGACGAGGTCTATTTTGAGTACAGCCTCCGAAGCATGTCAGTGTTCCCGAGAATTGTCTTGAACCCATCAGGGGTCGCAGAGCGGTTCGCATGGGTGTACCAAAAACAGAGTTGGGAACTTCTCGCTACATTCCTAGCAGATCGGTGTGAAAGTTATGCCTTGTGTGGTCCATTTTCTAGCTGCAGTATCAATAATAACTCTCCGATATGTGCATGCTTGAAGGGATTTGTACCAAAATCTTCGAAAGATTGGAATTTGGGATATTGGTCCGATGGATGTGTTCGAAGGACTCCGTTGGCCAACAGCGATGGAGATGGCTTCATAAAGTACAGTGGGATTAAATTGCCAGACACATCAACCTCGTGGTTTGATAAAAGCACGAGCCTTAAGGAATGCAAGGGATTATGTTTGGGAAACGGCTCATGTACTGCGTGTGCAAATCTAGACATCAGGGAGGGAGGAAGTGGCTGCGTGCTTTGGTTTGATAACCTCACCGACATAAGAGAATTCCCTCCCGGCGGTGGTCAAGACCTGTATATACGGGTGGCAGCTTCAGAACGAGGTACGTCTTCGACCTCTATATGCAAAGTAGGGTTTAAATAAGTTAGTGTTAAAATCACAGTTACTGCACCACTACGAGATCACATGAAAAGTTTGTTTTAATACAGATATTTCAGATCATGTTAAGAAAAAGAGCAATTTCAACAAGAGAGCGCTACTAGCAATTCTCCTCATCTCGGCAGTTTTTCTCATGGGATTGCTAGTTGGAATGATATTGTGTATACGGAAGAAGAAACTCAGAAATGAAGGTAACTATTTTCGGACACATTAAAAATGCATTAGATAAGGTAGTTAGTATTTAAATAGCGATGGTGCTCGCACGATGCTGCGGGTTTTTAAACCATATAAAACATATCAAAAGTTCCACGTATATATACGATATGCAATATTTATGCATGTGATTCATGTCTTCTTAACCATTAACAGAACAAACTGAAAAAATGAAAGTCAAAAACTACACTTAAGTCAAAAACCACATCAACCTCCAACATGTCTAAAAGTCGCAAAAACTTTTCCATGTTCAGCTCTAATCACCTAAAAACACTGAAAAGCAGAGGAAAACATATAAATTCATTAAAATTAGGGTTATGTTCGTATCTCTTCAATAATAATGTATACATTTCCACTTTAGCACAATTTTGACATCCATTCTAGCACGTTACAAAAACTATTATCAAATACACTTCCAAAGCCCACACTTGTCCCAAAACCAGCAACCCAAAATAGGCCCAAATCGGGCCCAGGGCATCCAAACCTACAGACAATTACCCTCCTAACTTTTAGTAATTACCTCTGCCCAACACAGATTTGGTGGCAGCAGTATGTAGAAAAGATAATTTCGATAGTGTAGCTAACAGTTCACATCATTTTATACATGCTGAAGAATCTTCCACTATTTCAGGACTCAGAAGAAAGGATTGCAGACAAGAATACGTTGGAGAAGACAGGGAAGAGATGGAGTTACCACTGTTCGACTTGACCACCATAGCTAAAGCTACTAACAACTTTTCAAGCTGCAACAAGCTGGGAGAAGGTGGCTTTGGACCCGTGTACAAGGTAACATGAATTCATGCAACGAAAATTAGCTATATTGCTATAAATTTTTTTAAGTCTTTTCGAAATGGTGGTCCACAGGGTACACTGATAGAAGGAAAAGAAATTGCAGTAAAGAGGCTTTCAAAGAATTCCGGTCAAGGAATGAGAGAGTTCAGAACTGAAGTTATACTCATAGCCAGACTTCAGCATCGCAATCTTGTTAAGCTTCTTGGTTGTTGCATTCAAAAAGATGAAAAAATTCTAATATATGAATTCATGCCTAGCAAAAGCTTGGACTTTTATATTTTTGGTATGATCCTTCATTTTCAACCTTATTTACCTAGGATTCAATGTGCCATTGAAATAACAGGCTTAAAGTTTTTTCAGACCAGGAGGGACAAAAATTGCTCGACTGGCCTAAGTGCTTCCACATTATCGGTGGAGTTGCCCGAGGGCTTCTTTATCTTCACCAAGACTCTAGATTAAGGATTATACATCGAGATTTGAAACCTAGCAATATTTTGCTAGATGATAATATGAACCCCAAGATTTCAGACTTTGGCCTGGCTAAAACATTTGGCGGTGAACAAACTCAGGCCAACACAAATAGAGTGGTTGGAACCTAGTAAGCATGCTTAGACTTGTTTTGTGGTTTAAAATTTTCGTTGTTCTGCTTTTGAAATTCTTTCTCACTGGTCACTACATATTGATCTGGCAGTGGTTATATGTCTCCGGAATATGCAGCAGATGGAATTTTTTCGATGAAATCTGATGTGTTTAGCTTTGGAGTCATACTGCTCGAGATGTTGAGTAGGAATAAGAACAGGGGATTTTGTCATCCAGATCACGACCACAACCTTCTTGGACATGTAAGTTTAACCAACGAGGTGATGATATTTTACTTTAAAAAGAACAGCGAATTAGACGGTGCTCTTCGAAGCACGTCTTCTAATGACATGCATTTAACAGTATAGATGGTCTGCAGCAAAGCCCCTTTTACATATTAGCCCACTAACATATCATACATGTTTCAATTTGTTTTAAGGCATGGATACGATGGATTCAAGATAAACCACTAGAAGTGATCGATAAGACGTTTTGTGATTCATGCAACATATCTGAAGTGATAAGGTGTCTTCATGTGGGGCTGTTATGTGTGCAAAGAGTACCTGAGGATAGACCAAGCATGTCATCTGTGGTTCTGATGTTGAGCAGTGATGTTGCCTTGCCGCCTCCAAAGCAGCCTGGTTTCTACACTGAACGAAGCGTCCCTGAATCACCATCAAGGGCGATTCTATGTTCAGAGAATACTTTCAGCACTACGTTGATAGAACCTCGGTAGATCATCATTGCGGTGCTTGTTAGTACTTCAATCTACCATCACAAAACATGTTCGGAGGGTTGACGTGAAGCTTATAGCCTTGGCTGGGAAACAATGAGACCTGCGATTGTAACTCTGCAAGAAAAATATTTATGATTACAAGTTTATCAGTTCCTAAATCAGAATAAAGAGAGGACTTGGGGTTGTTAGGTGGTTGAAGAAAATTTAAGTTATAGCTGAAGTTGTGTTTACTATTTATTGATTTTATTTTATTATTTCATGATAATATAAAATTTATTGAGAAGGAAAGTAGATCCTGCACTTAGGTCTCGTTTGGGTATTTGATCAAGTCGCCTCAATTGACACTCTAAGCCTGGTTCGAGATAGGTGTTTGTCATTTAAGTTTCTTTGGCAATCCTCTATTGGTAGAAAATCTTCAGTGCAGGCATTTGGACCACGTGACCATCTTCCCGCAAACACAAACATCGCGCTAAAGTGAGGCAGCCGTACTGAAGTTTCTCTCTACTGTCTATTCGAGCATTGTCAACGCCTGTTCGGTCTGCCCATTATTCAAGCACCCACCAATAAAAGCATTCCATGAAGCACCATCTTTTTTTTTTTTGGAAGCAAGAAAAAAATATAGTACAGGAAAACCCCCGAGAACAACCGTTCCCTACAAAATCAAACTGAAGAGCATGAAGAGCAAATGAAGGAATACGGGATGATCCCAAATATGACAATCAGTAATAAGAAGGCCTTGGTGAGCGAAGGCATCCACCACAAAGTTAGCCTCTCTAAAAATATGTTTCCAATCAATGCAAGCAAATTTGGTCGCCATCCACTTGATATCTTCAATAATAGGAACCAGATTCCACGGCTTTGCACTCCTGTCCAACACTGACTAAATGACCAACTTAGAGTCTCCCACCATAATCTTTGTATAGTCCTTCCTCTGAGCATAAAGAAGGTCCTCTTTGAGAGCCCTAGCCTCCACTTTAGAAATAGTGGCACCATCAATATTAAAAGCTCCACCGCCGATGAGCTGCCCAATATGATTCCTTAAGACAAATCCCGCCGCAGCCTTGTCCCCAGCACCTGAGCCGTCAAAATTTAGCTTAACATAACTCTGATCTGGAAGGTGCCATTTAATAATCGTGGAAATATCATCAGTATTTCTACTTAAACCCTTTCAATTGGCTTTAAGATATTGCTCACCCATAGATATAGCCAGTAAAAGTTACACCCTTTTTGCTATCTTTGTTTGAAAAATACTAGAGGTGTATTCAAGGACACGACATCTCGTTTAGATATCATATCAAATACCAACTGAGCTTGTGTAATGTCGTGGCTACTCAATTCCATGGATCGTAAGATTGCAGAAATTTTTAGCTATGCTGAATCCTCCATGACTCTTTGGAAAAATCTCAAGGAAATGTATGGAAATCAGAACAATGCGGCTAGAGTGTTTCAGTTAAAGAAGGACATTGCTGGTTTGCAACAGAAAGGGAAGCCATTTGTGCAACATCTTGGAAAGCTGACCACTATGTGGAACGAGCTGAATGTGTATCGACCACACACCATCGACGCTGCTGTGCTAACTAAAAGAGCCGAGGAAGACAAAATATTCCAACTCCTAGCAAGCCTGAGCCCTGAATTCGAAGATCTTCGAAGCCATATCCTCATGAATCCCGACCTGCCTTCTTTTTCAAGTGTGTGTGCCACAATTCAAAGAGAAGAGGTTCGAAGGAAAGTCATGACCTTGGACATGAAGGCAAATATACCAGAAGCTAGGGCTTACTTCTCTAACCAAAAACTTGGTGAGGAGAGAGGCTACAAAGGAAAGAAAACTGGCTTAAAATGTAGCCATTGTGATGCTGGTGGGCACTCAAGAGACCGATGCTGGATTCTTCATCCAGAGTTAAAACCAAAGTTTCCTAGGGATAACAAAGGTGTCTCGAAAGGCTCGTACAACCCTTCTTACAAGGCAAATCATGTTGCCACAACTTCTTCTGATGGAGCACTAAAGTTCACCACTAATCCAGCTGCACTGATCAACGAGTTTGCTATGTTTCTTCACAAGAAACAAGGTCTTGGAGATAGTGAATGACCACTAAATCAGTGTGACAACAATCAAACTGCACTACTAGGACAGTTTGCTGGCTTCCTGGCTGGAAATGAAGGCGTGGTACAAAGGGACATCCCAGGTATCTTACACTCCTTCTCAACTGCTCTCAACATTGGTAATGTGCATGATTATTGGATTATAGATTCTGGAGCCACTGATCATATGACTAACAAGTCTACAAACTTGCATAAATTTGAAAAATTTTCTATTCCATCTCAAGTGTCAGTTGCCAATGGAAAAAATGCTATGGTTGTGGGAAAAGGAAAAATACATTTGATCTCAAGTGATGTCGAGTCTGAGGCTCTTTATGTTCCCTCATTCCCTTTTCAACTTTTATCTGTTAGCAAGATCACAAACTCATTAAATTGTCTTGCCATTTTCTCTCCCAAAAATGTGATCTTTCAGGATGTAGTCACCAAGAAAACGATTGGTGAAGGATTTTTCTTAAATGGTCTCTACTATCTTTCCAAGCATATTCAAGTTCCCAAGGTTTTTCAAGTCACTTCAAGCTTAGCTCAAGAACAACAACTTTGGCACCAACGTCTAGCACATCCTTCTGAAAAAGTTCTATCCACCTTGTTCCCAAATATGTGCAAAGTTACAAGTCCTTGTGATGTTTGTCATTTTTCTAAGTTTACTAGATTACCATTTACTTCCTCTTTGTCTAGGGCTAGTAACCCTTTTGAAATCGTGCATTCCGATGTTTGGGGACCAACTATAGAGTCTTTTGATGGATACAAATATTTTGTAACTTTTGTGGATGATTTCACAAGGATTACTTGGTTGTATCTTTTGAAATTTAAAAGTGAAGTGATGGAAGTTTTTCAAGATTTTCATAGACTTGTGGCCACCCAATTTGCTTCAAAAATTCATATTTTACGATCAGATAACGGCACAGAATATATGTCTCATAACATGTCACACTACTTGAGCACGCATGGTATATTACACCAAACAAGCTGTGTTGGAACACCTCAACAAAATGGGGTGGCCGAGAGGAAGAATAGAGATCTACTTGATAAGACTAGAGCTCTTATGTTTCACATGAATGTGCCTAAGAAGTTTTGGTCTCAAGGAGTCCTTACTGCGGCATATCTCATCAATAGATTGCCTAGTAAAGTGTTGAATTTTAAATCACCTTATGAGGTCTTGAAAAATAGAAAGATCAACTTTTCCCATTTGAGAGTCTTTGGGTGTACATGCTTTGTTCACATTCAAACTCAAAATCGTGACAAGCTAGACCCAAGGGCTGCCAAATGTGTCTTTCTAGGTTATTCATCTACCCAAAAAGGTTACAAGTGCTATAATTCAACAACTAGAAAAATGGTTGTTTCAAAGGATGTTAAATTTGAAGAGCATGTTCCTTACTTCTCACAATCACTGGATTACTCTAGACAGGGGGAGCATTTGATGGACTTATTTCCTTTTCCATATCCAAACGGAGAAGATGCAACATGCACTCCTAGTGATCATGTGCCAGATGATGTTAACCTTCACTCGGTGGAACATCTTGAAGATGAAAACCTTTCCTCATCGGAGATTCACACTGCACCCTCCAGTGATCCTTCCAACCATGATGTTGTTCAAATACCTGTAGTTCAATCTCCTACAGTTCGTCGCAATCCTGCACGAGAGAGGAAACTTCCATCCAAGTTGCATGATTATGTGACCTACACTGCCAGGTATCCCGTGACTGATGTTATTGATTATAGCAAAGTCTCATCTTCTTTTGCTACATTCCTAAGTGCCATTAATGAAGCTCGAGAACCTCAAAGTTTTCAAGAAGCCAATCTTCACAGTGAGTGGAGAAATGCTATGGCAGAGGAGCTTCAAGCCCTCCATGAAAATAACACATGGACTATAGTGAAACTTCCAAAAGGAAAGAAGGCAGTGGGGAGTCGTTGGGTGTACAAAACTAAGTTTCATTCAGATGGCACAATCGAAAGGAATAAGGCTCGCTTGGTTGCTCGAGGTTTTACACAAACCTATGGCGTCAATTATAAAGAGACATTTGCTTCGGTGGCAAAAATGAACACTGTTAGAGTATTGTTGTCGGTTGCAATTAACAATGCATGGCCTCTCTTTCAAATGGATGTTAAAAATGCTTTCCTGCATGGTGAACTTGAAGAAGAGGTTTACATGAAGCTACCCCCAGGTCATCCTCAATCAAACAATCCAGAAATGGTGTGCAAACTCCATAAATCCATTTATGGTCTCAAGCAAAGTCCACGTGCATGGTAAGCCAAGCTTAGTCATGTTCTGGAAAGGGTTGGTTTTTGTCGAAGTATTGCGGATTCTTCCCTATTTGTTCGTTCCAGCTTAGTGGGTAAACTAGTTGTGCTCATTTATGTTGATGATCTAATTGTGACAGGTGATAATATGTCAGAGATTAATGCTCTTAAACAGTATCTCAACTACAAGTTTGCTATCAAGGATCTTGGCACTCTCAAATACTTTCTGGGCATCGAGATGGCACACTCTCACAAGGGTTTCTTCCTCAACCAACGCAAGTATGTCATGGATCTTCTTCACGAAGCAAAAATGACAGATTGCAAGCCTGCTCGTACCCCCTTGGATAGCAACTTGAAGCTAAAAACTCACGGTGATCCAGTTCCCAATTTAAGTTACTATCAAAGAATGGTTGGCAAACTCATTTATCTGATTATCACACGTCCTGATATATCATATGCTGTCAGCATTGTTAGCCAGTTTATGCACTCTCCAAGCATGGATCATTTGAAGATTGTTCATTGTGTGCTACGTTATCTTAAGGGTTCCATTGGTAGAGGAATTCTTATGCGCAACAATAGTCACACTCAGATCTCAGGCTATACCGATGCTGACTGGGCAGACAATTCTCTCGATCGTAAGTCTACCACTGGGTTTTGTACGTTTGTGGGAGGCAACCTAGTTACCTGGAAAAGCAAGAAACAAAGTGTTGTTGCACGCTCTAGTGCAGAGGCAGAGTATCGTGCTATGGCGTCCACTGCTTGTGAACTTATTTGGCTCAAAAGCCTTCTGTTGACTTTAGGTTTTCCTCATCAACAACCCATGTCCCTACACTGTGATAATCAGGCCGCGATGCACATTGCATCGAATCCTGTATTCCATGAGCGAACTAAACATATTGAAGTTGATTGTCACTACGTCAGAAATCAAGTTCAGTCCAAGGTGATCGACACTCACTACACGCGCAGTCATGATCAACTTGCGGATATTTTCACAAAAGGATTACCCTCTGCTGATTTTCAACGTCTTTTGTTCAAGCTTGGATCAATTAATCCCTTTGATCCAGCTTGAGGGGGAGTATTGGAAGAAAGAATGGCAACTAGGGTTAGGTTAGGTGAATGGCAACTAAGGTTAGGTTAGGTTGCATGTTCACCGTACAAAGGATTTTAGGGTGATAGATAGTGTTGTCAATTCCCTTAATTCAAGGGATGTGTCTCTTGTTGTCAATTTCCTCAATTTGTCTTATTTGTCTTGTCAATTCCCTTAATTCAAGGGATGTGTCTTATTTGTTCTTTTTTGTTAGCTTTAGACGTAAATCAAGGAGGGATAGGTAGTCTTGTTTTCTTCCCTCTAGCACATATATATTGCTATCTCTTGTACCTGATTGTCTTATGATGAATATACCATTCACAAAATTCAATATGTAGGCCTGATATGAGCATGGTCGAAGCAGGTCTGGTTCGGGAATTTGATCGAACAGGCGGCGTGCACATTGCAAATCGCCGGAATTACTGTAGATTTTCATGAACCTAAGGCTCAGGCTCAGGCTCAGGTGAGGCGGGACGTCGGTGGGTAGTTTTGAAAGCATGTCATATATTGTTTAAATGGCTTTTGCATCTTGTAATATGCAGGGACAAGCTTCGAGTTTTGGAAGTGCTTTTGAAAAGCAGTTGAGAAGTACAATTTCTTGGCGCCAGGACAGGTAATAGCGGACGACATTCCACCTCGTTGCATTTTATTTTTGTTATTATTATTATTATTATTATTTTTTAAGACTTTGTAATGGCTAAAGCTTAATGAACTTGAGATTGGGATGCCTTCCTTTTTCGTCCTGCAATATTTGCATCATGATTCGAATAATTTATTTTTTAGTTTATTTATCTGAACATCATCTTTATAAAAAATTAATTAAATAAAAAATAGTTTGATTGTCCAATTAATTTTGTTAACCACAGCACAGCAAATGCCCTAGTAATAACGGCACGGACTGCGGGTTTCCAATATACAAAAAAAATGTGGAGAGGTTATGAGTTTGATGCTCTGAGATGGTAAGTCTGCTTGACTCTAGTCTCGGGCAGAGTGAAATTCCCGATAACCTCTCCGGGTTTGAAATGAGTGAATAACTGTAGTTTGTCATCCGTTGTTCCCCTTTAAAAAAAAAAATGTTAACATTGTTAAAATTTCAGTACTTAAAAATAACATAGTTCATCTATTATGAGTGTTAAATGAGGAAATGAATTCCGTGTTAGTTGATTTTTAGTAGATTTGACGTTTAAAGAGTGACTTAAAAAATTTATGGTTTTATGTCCCATTACAAGATGAATAAGAGAGACGAAATGTAAATAAAAATTTTCAAATATGAAAATTGCTAGCATTCCTCTTTAAAATTTGAACATGTGACCTCTCCAAATAAACTAAAAACAAGATGCTATCAAATGATCGTTTGCATAACCTTATGGTTTGAATTTCGACAATTCACCGTGGATGTTATTTACTTTTGACACATAAAACTTTGACATGTGTACAAATACATTATTTTTTGTTTAAATGGCTTTTCACAGAAGAAATCGATGGCTTTCTTTATCCGGCGTACGTTCTATTGACAAGGCCGCCAAGGATTTTTCCGAAATTGTAGACTTGTGAAAACCTAGTTCAGTTTGGTTGCTTACAAGTTGTAGATATCAGTTTAGAGGGAAGGGTTGAGGTTCGTCATGTATCTGATTGATCTGAGTTGATCTCAAAACTTAGGTCAAGCTCGTCAAGAATATCGACTGCTTGGGCGATATTGTGACATGATTCTATACTTAATAGTCTGAATTAATATGCTGGACAGACATGAACAGGGACTTGGTTGACATCTCCAGTGCAGTTGTGCAGTGCTTAGGTTCGAACGCCTCGTCTCCTAGGCCTTTGAAAACCCCGATACCCTATCTTCGCAAAAAAACATAATCATGCTTATTTACGAAGCAAAGAAATTAAACTAGTAAAATTTTGAAACAGATCTCTGAGTTTTGTTCTTCAAGTGGTGCCCACACGTAGTTTGAAACAGATCTCAGAATAGCTGTTAGACTTAATTTATAGAACAAAACTGAAGAATGCAAGTTCTCTCTAGAATTAAAGCCCTTCATAAAATAATTAGCTTCAAGTAAATAAAGTAAAGAGTCTAGAGCAAAACTTCTTTGTTTTGAACTTGTTCAACGCTGCCCAGTTCCAAAGCCTGAATATATATGTCAATGGTCATAAGGAATGCATCTCCTATTCGTTTTCCTTTCTTCCCTCATCTATCGATCTACACCAAATGATTGAACAGCCTACCGGAACTGAGTTTCCAAAACTTCTTGGCCCTAGAAACAACTTGGCCATAATCTTTTTGTTTTCCCTCGTTTCTATCCTGGTAAATCCTCAAAGTTGTACTGCATAACCAGTCTTTCCACTGTATTCGGACTCACTACGAGTCTCAGGTGCAACTCTTTTAAGACTCTGGTTGCCAGTTCCAGTTCTCCTTCATGCGCAATCCCTTCCACGAGAATGGTGTAGGTCATTTCGTTAGGCATACGCCTTTTCTTGATCATCATCTCAAAAACCTGGAAGGACAAGTCTGTTCTTCGAGACTTGCAGAAACCGAGTATAAGAGCATTGAAATTGTCCGTATCAGGTCTAAGGCTGTTTTCTTCCATTACCTTGAAAATCTCCATGGCCTCATCCAGCATACCCTCCAAACACAATCCTCTGATCAAAGATGAATACATATAAGAATCTGGAGTTGCCTCTGTTCGTGTTGCTTTTCTATTTTGATTCCTTGGTTCATGGTTGCCTTTGGTTACTTGAAATTGTGCTGCCTCAAAATATTTGGGTTCATGTAATGGTTTGCTCGGTTAAAATGTTTTTATTATATATAATTTCAATTTAACCTAATATCATGCACATAGAAAATATGATGAGCTTCTCATATATAATCTCATGATATTGGAGAAGCTATTTATACAACCTCTGAGAAATGAGCACGGCCATGTTCACTTGTGTTGAAGTCTGTGGGGGGTTTCTGTGTAAAATAAAATAGAATAAAGTGATCTATGTGGGAGATGAAAGTTCAGGATTCAGAAGAACAATTAAGTTTTTTCTGGAAGAGGGAAAGAGAGATCTATTTTAAGGTACCTTCCTTTTCTCTATTTTCTCATTCATTCAAACGCAGCCTGACACGTCCCGACCTGATATTGCTCAAATACTAGGATAGACACATGCTGGCCGACACTCGAGGCTGACGAAAGCCATTAATTGATACAAAAGCTAAGAATGAGAAATAAATAAGGGTTATGAATTGAAATACAATGAATTAACAACTTAGGAACGTGTTCAGAACATACAGCTAATTAGAACACTAAAAGAAATAATATAAAATTGAATGAATAAAGGAGTGGGTCCTACACCGAGAGGGCTCGAAGATGCCAATGCTGAAGTGCCTTGACGCCGGGATTGTATGCCTCGATTCTAAGACCTGAATGAGGACGCAAAACAAAGGTGAGTGGACCAGGTTCATATATACAATAATAATAAAACAATTATCAAGATACTAACCCCCACAGTTTATATAAAGAAAACTACTAGCATAATAAGTGATAGGTTTACTGAAAACCCTAGCATGCCAAAAACATCTCAAAAGACATATCGCGGAAAAACATCACGTAAATCAAAATATCAATCGTCTTACAGATCGTCTCGTAAGCACAGTGTGCTGCTAGTAAGGTCACTGAATAAATATAACTCCCGACCCTATGCCAGCATCGTGGTCTCTGCGCCCGTAGCCATAGATTACCAACTCACGGCCCAATGCCTGCTCCGTGTCCCTCAGCCCGTAGCTAGGGAATATTTCTCTCGGCCTAACTGCCAACACCAGATCCTCGCCCCAGGCGGCATAGTGTCCACTAGGTACGCACAAATAGTTACGCCTCTAAAAAATAACCGCTTCATAGTATAAGGTCATCCATCGTCTATACTATAAAGAGGGGTTTCTAAAACATGTTATAGCATCCTATCGTCATCCATCAGATAGTCTACCAGTTCATGATTTTTATAGAAAATACGATATATCAAACTATAGCTCAATGTAGGCTAATAATTAATTCCTCACCAAAAACGAGACGATAAACAACATATTCCATAAACATGCTTAACATAAAATCAGTTCATAAAACTCGTAAGGTATGCTATTCATTTATACAATTAAACTATGAAATCATGTAATTTTAGAAGGAGTCCACTCACAGATACTTCGTAGCAGCAAAGTTGTGCGGAAAAGGATTAAGGAAATCCCCACTAGCAAGTTCACCTAAGCACAAAAATGTACAATTTATCAAACTATGTCCAAACAATAGAATTCCAGGAAATGGACACCAAAAACGGATTCGAAACATCGAAATTGGCCTTGGAGAGATTTTGGGTTTTCGGGTCCTAAGGTTTTTGGTTAAAAAGGGTTAGGGTGAAAAGGGGTGGTTTGGGCTTAAACCCAAACCCACACAAACACACACACACACACGTGCACACACTCACACGTGCACACATACACACACCCACACACACTTCACAAACACAAACACATGCACAGCATGCATACGCATGCACGACATGCACACACACACATTCGGCCAGCAGGCCTAACTAAAAATAAAAGGGCTCAGGCCCAAGTTTAATATGACCCAGAGTATGGGTTAGGTCTCTAAAAGGTTATTGGGCTTAACTTAAATAAATGGGTTAGACAAATTTGAATAGGGTTATGGGACTTGGACTGGAAAGGCCCAAAGGTCTTGGGTTTGGTGGGTTACCGGATTCCAAGGAAGGAGAAGCTGGATTTCGGTCGGAGAATTCCCAAGCTCCGATGGAGCTCAAAACTCAACCAAAACATGTCATTCAATATACCAAATTGAAGCCCCGAAGGTAAGGAATCGAAATATACCCTTGGTTCCCGTCATCGTGGCCGGAGTTGGCCGGAAAATGGCCTGAAAGCCACGGGTACCCGCCGGAATCTTGGTTTAACACACCCGAACTGATTTCAAGTCCAACCTTCACCAAAACAGGTATACATACTCAGAAATTCGTACCAACATCCAAATTAAGATAGGGTAAGATGATTCTGAGCCTCACCTACTCGCAATTGGTGGAGTTTGACGGAGTTCGCCATTGCACCCTCTCGATGCTTGTCGTGGCAGAAGGAAGAGAGAGACTTCGACGTGTTGAAGATCCTGACGAGGGAGTCTCGAGGGTGATGGGTTCATCGAGGCTACAAAAGGGTGGGTGGTCTGCATGCGTGTGTGTGGTGCTCGGGTAGAAGGAGAGAGTGCAGAGAGAGTTGAGAGAAGAATGAGGGAAGGAGAGAAAGAAGAGGGTCACCCCGGGTGGGGGACACAAATAAAGGGGTGGGCCCCTTGGGCTCACGAATTAAGAACTAAAAAATCATTTTAAAATAAAATGGGGGTGGGGTTTAACATAGCCACCCATGGTTTGAGTTATAGCTTTATCTGAGTTCAATTTTCGAGTTTAGTTTTAATCACTTTCCATGGTTGATCTAATATTTGAATTACTTTGATTTGGTTCCTTTTGAGGGTTTTTGTTTCTCTGAATCTGACTTTTTGGTTGATGTGTCTTGATTAGACCTATATCCTAATATTTCTAATTTTCCTCATAGATTTTGAGCTAGCGTTGCTGATACTAAGTTCATTGTCCATTTCCTTTTGAAACTTGTGGATTGGACAAACAAATTCAGTGGCAAAATAATATATTATCTTTTGGTTTAGGACTCAAAACTGAATTATATACTCTTCTGGGAGGAACGTTTGCCAATCTGCTCGGCTGTCTGAAATGTTTAATATTAGTAGCAAAATGCACTTTTTGAAAGCAAGGAACTAATCCAGTTAAAACTACATTAATGTAGATAGATGCCCTTTTGGAGGAGCATATGCCCATCGGACATCTCTGTGAGAATGTATATCATAAATAGCAAAAGCACTTTCAGAAGTTAGTGACTTTTTGTGGAAACCGTAATGGACCGAGCATATTCTTGCTCTTGCTGAAAGTCTTTTTTTTTTCTTTTCTAAATGCATTGGATTGTAGAGACTTAAGGAAGTGAGGACCAATTCAAGCTAACACAAGGCATGGTAACCAGATAGTAAAGGGCACGCGCTCCTATCGTCCCACCGGTGAATGAATGTCGGTCAACATAATTGCTCGAAGATACATAGAGAACCGTTGTTTGATGCAAGTACAAGTGGTTGTATTTGGTTTCTCTAGTACAAGTTTAAAAGGGAAGAATGTAAAGGTGCACTTATCTACATTATGAACAAGTATTATTTTGATAAAGTGCAACATTGAATGGACAACCGTCATGTATATTTCAAGTTTACATGTGAGAAAAACAGAATACATGATTTGCCCGTAAGAACATCTGTTGAAAGATGGAATTATTTTTTATTTCTTTATGTCATAGAGTGCAAGCACCATAATACAAAATAGAAGGGTAAAAACATCACATAAATATAGTACCATCGAACATCATAAAATATCCTTTTGAAAAAAATGCCACTTTCAATGCAATTGCTACCCCATCACCATTTTTTTTTTTTTTTTTTTTTAAGAAAACCTCAATGATACGAGAGAAATTTTTATTAATATAAAAAAAAAGGTACAACTAGTCATGGAGACATAAACCTAACCCCTTACAATACAAGAAAAAAGATAACAAAAAATACATAAAAAAAGGGGGGACATAAATCTTACCTTTCTGGAAACAAAATCAACAAAGATGCAGAGAATTGCTACCCCATCACTTTATCTTTGATGTCATCAAAGAATCGAAAATAGGCATACCTCCACGATGTTTTTAAGACCAATGTACCACAAACACCCCAAAAGCCTACGATAAAGCCAAGTATCACGCTGACATAGAACCAGAACTTATAATTTCCATTTTCATTCTTGTCTTTTGCATCCTTCAATTCATCTCCAGGGCATTGAGTTGAAAGAGGAACACCACATAGCAATGGATTACCCATGTAAATGGATAAATCATTCAACGTTTGAAGTTGGTTTCCTGTAGGAATTCTTCCAGACAAGTTGTTGTAAGACAAGTTCAAGTGGCTTAAAAAGCTTAAAGATGACAAGCTTCGAGGCATCTGTCCCGAAAGGTGGTTGTGCGAGAGATCAAGAGTTTCAATTAAATGCATGTTTCCGATCTTGGAGGGTATCTTTCCGGTCAATTGATTCATGGACAAGTTCAGTGTACCCAATAAAACAAGGCTACATATCTCTTCAGGAATCTCACCTTCTAACACATTCGATGAAAGATCAATGCTCTTTACCAATATGAGAGTCGTGTTATACACATGTTGACCCCCTTTTAGTGTCAATGTGGCTTGCTCATAAAAACCATAATGGAGACCGTCTAAATTATCCTCACGAACCAGAGAAGCCAAATTATTCACACAGTTGGGGATCATCCCCGAAAAGTTGTTATGACTAAGGTCGAGGATGTGAAGATGGCTAAGATTGCACAAGTTATGAGGAATATGTCCAGTAAATAGGTTGGATCGCAACTGTAGCATATACAACATGGCTACGTTTGATCCACCAATCCATAAAGGTATTTTCCCGGATAATATGTTGTCTCCAAGATCAATGCTCCTTAAACTAGAACAATTTTGTAAGGAATCAGGAATTTTACCTTCAAAATTGTTGCTGTTGAGCTTCAAAATCTCTAATAAACTTAATACTCCCAATGAAGTGGGAATATTACCAGAGAGATTGTTGTGACTCGCGTCTAAAAACAGTAGATTGCTCCCCGCACGCCATGCACGAGGGAATTCTCCAGAAAACTGATTGCTTTTTAGGGCCAAAACTTCCAAGCTTTGGATGTTGCAAACAGAGTTAGGAATAGCGCCATTCAAATGATTCTCAAAGAGATATAGACCTTCCAAATTGGGCATTAACTGATCAATATTCGAGGGAATTGGTCCGGAGAATGAATTGCTTTGAAGATATAGAAGAGAGACATTAGTGGACCAAAGTGGAAGTGGGCCGACCAAATTATTACGACTCAAATCAATAACCATTGAATTTGGAAATTTTAAATGGGTAGGAAGGTTTCCAGAGAATTGGTTGTGAGCTAAAATTAGATAAATGACTTGGGTAGATATCTTCGACAACCATTCCTCTGGTATGGAATTTTCTGAGATTTCATTACCGCGAAGATTAACATTCACTAGTTCAGTTTGAGATCGAAGCCATACCCCAAAACCAGGACCCACCCGACAGTTTATGATCTCAATTGTGTGGAGCTTGAAAGGAGGGACCCAATCATAAGTTACTTCAAAACTGAGGGACATTGGTCCTTGTGTATCTCCTACTTGAAAATCTTGTAAACTAGTAAGATTTATGAAGTGGGATTCAGTAAGAATGCCTTCCCATATATTGAGGTACAGATGTAGGGAAACCAGCTCAGTGAGTTGTCCGATGCTTTCTGGAATGGAGCCATTCATATAATTATAAGAGAAGTCCAATGTTTTCAAGGAGGACAAGTTTCCGATGGAATCTGGAATCGACCCCCACAAATGGTTTCCACAAAGGTCGAGATTTTGCAAACTTTTTAACATTCCTAAGTGTTGAATTATAAGTCTCTAGCTTATTAAGTATTAGAAATAAGATGAGTTTTAATGTGTGTATTCACTTGAGCATATCTGCCAAGTGTAAGGTTAAATGATGTAAGGCCATGAGTGCCATGTGGTATTTGATCCATGTAATTAGGTGATGAGTGACTAAGATTAAAAGTAGTGTTTTGTGTGGTCCTAAAGCTAAGGCCATCAATTAAATGTAAAGCAGTGTGAGTGCGCATTGTGTGTGCTGTACAAAGATTATTCCTCTGCAATACTTTTGTAGAGAGAACAAAAGAAAAGAAAAACTTTTTCGGTTCAGCTTCTTCTGCTTGCTTGCTTTCTTGCTTCTGTTCAGCATTCTAAAACAAACCCAGCAAAATCAGATTCACACTAACATGGTATCAGAGCCTTGTTTCGATTAGATCTGGGCGTGTTTCTGTGAGCTCAAACATCACCGTTTCTGGACTCGGTGAAGTTTGCCGGAGTTTGTCTGTGATCTAAGAACTACGTGTTTTCTGGATTCACACAAGCTCACGATGGCTGGATCTGGGAGTGCTGAAGTGAGGACCCCGATCTTCTCCGGTGAGAACTACGAGTTCTGGAGAATCAAAATGGTTACCATTTTCAAGTCATATGGACTGTGGAACCTGGTGGAAAAAGGGATTCCAGTTTCTGATTCGAAGAAGAAGAAAGCTAAGACTGATGAAGATACAGATGTTGATGCTGACGATGATGAGAAAATGGCTGCAATCTTCATGAAAGATGCAAAAGCTCTCGGAATCATTCAAAACGCAGTCTCTGACCAGATTTTCCCTCGAATCGCAAACGCAGACTCAGCAAAAATGGCATGGGATCTGTTATATGGCGATATCACGGTGGGGATCAGGTAAGATCTGTGAAACTCCAGAATCTTAGAAGAGAATTCGAATACACTAGAATGCGTGATGATGAATCCTTGACTGGGTATCTTACTCGGTTAAATGATCTGATAAATCAAATGAAAACGTTTGGTGAAACTATGTCAAATGAGAGACTAGTACAGAAGGTATTAATCAGTCTCACTAAGATATATGATCCTATATGCTTAGTGATAGAAAATACCAAATGTTTAGAATCTGTTGAACTGCAAGAGGTATTAGCTATATTGAAGAGTCAAGAGCAGAGGTTTGATTTGCATTCCTCAGATGCAACTGAGAGAGCATTTTCTTCTCTTACTGTTAGTTCAAAAGGGCAGAATCGAAGTTATGCTCAGTCTAGTACTTTTAAACCACAGAGAAATTGGAATCAAAAGGGCAAGAAATGGGAGTCAAAACCAAAGTTTCAGCAAAAATCATACACAAATGTTGCACAGAATAGTACTTCCTCACAGGGTATGGGTCAAGAGAGTGTAAAACCTCAATGTAAGGTGTGTTCAAAGTTTCATTATGGTGAATGTAGGTATAAGGGGAAATCCAAGTGCCATAACTGTGATAGATTTGGTCATTGGGCCAGAGAGTGTACTGTTGGAAAGTCTGTTCAAAAGGCAAATTGTGCAAGTCAAATGGAAGTAACAGGGAACTTGTTTTATGCAAATTGTGCAGTTGCTGAGACTAAGGTTAATGGAGATTGGTACATAGATAGTGGCTGCAGTAATCATATGACAGGAAATGTTGATCTTCTTGTTGATGTGAATACAAATGTTGCAGGGAAAGTTCAAATGCCAACAGGAGGGTTAGTTAATGTGGCAGGAATGGGATCACTGGAAATTGAGACTAACAGAGGAAGAAAATACATTCGAGAAGTCATGTACCTACCTGGTTTGAAAGAGAATCTATTAAGTGTAGGACAAATGGATGAGCACGGATATTATCTTGTGTTTGGTGGACATATGTGTACTGTTTTTGATGGTCCTTCTC
This sequence comes from Pyrus communis, assembly GCF_963583255.1. Classification (NCBI taxonomy): domain Eukaryota; kingdom Viridiplantae; phylum Streptophyta; class Magnoliopsida; order Rosales; family Rosaceae; genus Pyrus; species Pyrus communis. The sequence goes on along the minus strand of NC_084804.1, from coordinate 9,677,482 downwards.
TGAAATGTCAAATTATCTGTGTAAAAATGAAAGAAAACAGGTGCTATCCTCTATCTCTAAGGCCTGAGAAGCAACTTGTGTTGAAGACCAGTTTTGCTCATTGTTCTCTGACTTGGCACAGAAGATTAGGCCACCTACACTTTGGTGGAATCAAGAAATTGAAGAAAAATGACATGGTTCATGGATTACCATATCTAGATGAGTATGACAAAGTGTGTGAAGGCTGCCAATATGGTAAGCAACACAGAGAAAGGTTTCCTAGTGGTCAAGCACAAAGAGCTGGTGCTCCACTTGAATTGGTTCATGTAGATTTATGTGGACCGATGAGAATTGAGTCTACTGGAGGAAACAAGTACTTCATGTTGCTTGTAGATGATGCAACCAGGATGACATGGGTGTATTTTCTTAGATTCAAATCTGAAGCTTTTATTTGTTTTCAGAAATTCAAGGCCATGACTGAGTTGCAAAGTGGAATGAAGGTAAAATGTGTAAGGAGTGATAGAGGAGGGGAGTTCTTATCAAATGAATTCAAGCAATACTGTGACACAGAGGGAATCTAAAGGCAACTGTCTCTCTCTTACACTCCACAGCAAAATGGAGTGGTTGAAAGAAAAAACAGAACGGTTATTGAAATGGCCAAGTCTATGCTTCATGACAAAGGAATGCCTTACTATATGTGGGCAGAAGCTGTGCATATTGCTGTCTATCTGTTAAACAGATGTCCTACCAAATCACTGGATAGTATAACACCATTTGAAGCTTACAGCAAAAGGAAACCAGGTATTGCTCACTTGAAGGTTTTTGGCTCAGTGTGTTATGTCCATACTCCATCTGAGCTAAGACACAAGCTAGAACCCAAGAGTATAAAAGGAGTCTTTGTTGGATATGCAAAATGTGAGAAAGGCTATAGAGTATTTGATCCAATCTCTAAGAGACTGATTTTGTCAAGAGATGTTGTGTTCGATGAAAACTCAGCTTGGGAATGGGAAAGAAGCACAGAAAAATATATGTCACTGCCTACTTATGAGTTTGACTCTGTTGATACATCAAGAAGTGAGAATACAGAAAATGACACTCAAGTTTCAAGTGGTTTATCACCTGGTATATTGGAAGAAGCTGCAAGTGGTATTGATGATACACAGATCAACTCACAGTCAAGTGCAGGTGTGAGTGACACTCAGGCATTTGATCATACTCCATTAAAATGGAGAAGGCTGGATGATGTACTTGCTAAATGTAATCTGTGCATTATAGAACCAGAGAAATATGAAGATGCAGCTAAGGATGAATCTTGGATGAATGCTATGAAGGATGAGCTCTCCATGATTGAAAAGAATGCAACCTGGGAGTTAGTGGATAGGCCAAGTAACAAGCCTATAATTGGAGTAAAATGGGTGTTTAAAACAAAGCTCAACCTGGATGGAACTGTGCAAAAGAACAAGGCAAGGCTTGTTGCAAAGGGATATGCCCAGAAACCAGGAATAGATTACAACGAGACCTTTGCTCCTGTTGCCCGTTTAGATACAATCAGAACCCTTATAGCATTGGCTGCACAAAAGAGTTGGAAACTCTATCAACTTGATGTCAAATCGGCTTTTTTGAATGGTGTTCTAGAGGAGGAGGTTTATGTGGAGCAGCCTGATGGTTTTGTAGCTAAAGGGGAGGAAGACAGGGTATATAAACTTCACAAAGCCTTGTATGGCCTAAAACAGGCACCACGGGCCTGGTATGGAGAAATAGATACCTATTTCTCACAATGTGGTTTCACAAGAAGTTTAAGTGAACCAACACTGTACATCAAGACAGAAGAGGAAGGCATTTTGATTGTGTCGATCTATGTGGATGACATAATCTATACTGGGAGCAACAAACGAATGCTTGAAGAATTCAAGGAAGACATGAAACGAAAGTATGAGATGACTGATTTGGGTCTTCTACATCATTTTCTTGGAATGGGAATAATTCAGACCACTTCAAGCATTTTCATCCACCAAAAGAAATATGCAAGCTCTTTGTTAGACAAATTTGGTCTAAAAGAGTGCAAACCTGTGCTTACTCCATTGGTTGCAACTGAGAAGTTAACCATGGATGATGGAAGTGGTGCTGCAAGTGAAGAATTATACAGAAGTTTGGTGGGAAGTCTCTTATATCTCACTGCAACCAGGCCTGATATTATGTATGCATCCAGTCTGTTAGCCAGATTTATGCACTGCCCTACCAGTAAGCATGTTGGAACTGCTAAAAGAGTATTAAGATACATTAAGGGTACACTTGATTATGGTCTGGAATATGTGAAGGGCAAGAACTCAATGTTAATTGGGTTCTGTGACAGTGACTGGAGTGGATCAATTGAGGACAGTAAAAGTACTTCTGGTTATGCTTTCTCTTTTGGCAGTGGAGTATTCTCTTGGGCATCTGTGAAGCAAAATTGTGTTGCTCTTTCCACTGCAGAAGCAGAGTACATCAGTGCTTCAGAAGCAACTACTCAAGCCATTTGGTTGAGATTTGTTCTTGAAGACTTTGGAGAATTTCAAACCGAAGCCACTCCAGTGCACTGTGACAACACCTCAGCAATTGCAATCACCAAGAACTCTGTGTTCCATCAGAAGACCAAACACATTAACAGAAGATATCATTTCATCAAGGATGCACTGAAGGATGGCATCATTGATCTGGTGTACTGTCCAACTAATGAACAACTTGCTGATATCTTCACAAAACCTCTGCCTAAAGATCGGTTTAATTATCTCAGGAGCATGCTAGGATTGAAATCAGCTCAAGACTTAAAGGGGAGTGTTGAATTATAAGTCTCTAGCTTATTAAGTATTAGAAATAAGATGAGTTTTAATGTGTGTATTCACTTGAGCATATCTGCCAAGTGTAAGGTTAAATGATGTAAGGCCATGAGTGCCATGTGGTATTTGATCCATGTAATTAGGTGATGAGTGACTAAGATTAAAAGTAGTGTTTTGTGTGGTCCTAAAGCTAAGGCCATCAATTAAATGTAAAGCAGTGTGAGTGCGCATTGTGTGTGCTGTACAAAGATTATTCCTCTGCAATACTTTTGTAGAGAGAACAAAAGAAAAGAAAAACTTTTTCGGTTCAGCTTCTTCTGCTTGCTTGCTTTCTTGCTTCTGTTCAGCATTCTAAAACAAACCCAGCAAAATCAGATTCACACTAACACTAAGGAGGCCGGGAGTTGGCTTTCCAGCCCGCAGAATGACAAGTCTAGTGACTCTAATGAATTATTTGAACAATTAGAGAAACTCCTCCAAAACTCTTCAATCCCCCCTCCATCAAAATCGTTGGCGCGAAGGCTTAAGAACTTTAGCTTGCACAAATTTCCAATGACTTCGGGAATTTGACCTTTTAGGCTTGTTGCAGATAAATCAAGGCTTTCCAGAGATTTCAAGTTTGCAAATTCACTCGGAAAAGGACTGGTTAAATTGTTTCTGGCTAGATTAAGCTCTTTGAGGCTAGTAAAATTAAAAAGCCAACTGGGAAATGCAGAATTAATCTTATTATCTGACAAATCAAGGATCAAAAGGGATGTGAAATTAATCTTTTGCAGTGAGAGTGGAATGCTTTTGATTTGGCACGACGACAAGTGTAACTCTAACAATGAAGGAAGCATGTTAATATCATACGCCCAACTGACTCTTGTGCTGCTAAGGTCAATGCCTTCGAGATTAAGGTATTTTAGGGAAGAGAGGTGAGAAAGCCAACTCAAGTTTCTGGAAGATAAATTGTAATTCAATCCGAGATCAAGAAAATTCAGGGTTGACAGGTTACCAAGAGAATAGGGAATCTCTCCCCCGAACGATGAAGAGGAAAGATTGAGATATTGCAAACTGTTAAGCTGCCCAAAGAAGTTTGGAATGGGAATACTGCCGTGGAAATTATTCATGCTCAGGTCAAGGTAATTCAAATATTTCAAGGATAATAAAGAAGCATTTATCTTACCTCCCAAGCAAGACTGTTCATGAGCCGACACGTCCCACCGTTCATCAGAATATGAAAATGGATACGGATATGGATTGCGGAGGTTCATCTTGACGACACGACCAGTGCTGTTGTTGCATGAAATTCCTTCCCATCGACAGCAATCATGACCCAACCAAGAAGAAAGCCTACCCGAATGATCAACAAGCTCGTTTTTAAAGCTCACAAGCGCTCTGCGTTCTTCCTCAATGCATAATGATTTCACAACACCAGTGGTCGGAGTTCCGATACCACCGGAGCAGAGTATAACAGCGGGTAGATAAAAGGATGCCATAAACAAAAGGTGAAAACAGAGGGAAACATTGAGGTAAATAGGCTTTAATAAAAAGCTTTTTGCATGCAAGGTATCCATTGGATAAATCAGGTATGTGAACAACAAGAGAACTCTTCGCATAATATATAGGAGAAATTTAGCCAAAATATCTGGTATTCAAGCCACGTGTCGTAACACGATAGGATTTTTATACGTACAATAATAGTATTATTAATTAATTAATGCACGTTCTTGACTTTGGTAACCAAAGCAATAACGCCGACTCCCAAGTCCCAACTACATTTTTGTGTGAAGGAGCTTGAACAATGTGAATTTTCAAATTTTTTTTTTTTTTGTTTTTTTTTTTTGTTTTTTGAGAAAGGCATTTTTATTACCATCACAAAATAATTACAAAGGAGGAAGCTCAAATACAATTTGCACAATAGTTACCGGCTTACACCCTAACATTGATCATGTATGTTGTGCATAAACATTTCTTTCAATCTACTTTTACTTGTGGAACTATCAATTTAGATAGCTTATTTGTCCGTGCTTATTTTTTAGTTTTTTTTAGGTATTTGATTTCATGTCCTCCTAATCAAGTGTGTTTTATACCGTTTGTTTCGCATACTAGCTCAAATAAATACAACTTTTTTTTTCTTTTTTGACCAAAACAACAACATTAATTTGTTATTTATTTTTATTTTTGTGGTGAATGAAACACTTCCTGAATCCTAACTGGGGACAAAAGAACCAAGTGCGTTCACACCCAAAATCTCCATCATAAGTAATTAGTGACTTTGAATTAATTATAGTCAACACAACTGGTAATGGTTTGGTCACACTAAATGCCATTTGTGGTGAATTCCGTTATGCGACAGAGACTTCGAATTAAGAGTCTTGAATTCACACCAGCATCGATTAGGCGGTAGACTATTATCATCATATTTAATGTTAATTTTCCAATTCTGTCCTCATTATACTAAATAAAACTATTTAATAATAAGGGGGTATTTATGTCAAATTATCACAACCCCACTTTCTCCGCACCCTTTTTTTCCTTGGAAAACTCTCCTCAACTGCTCAACACATGCATAGGATGTGAGCAATTGCTAGTATTATTTATGGTTTCAACATTATGTCAAGTGTGTTTAAGTCTTGCACCACTTAATATATGTGCTGAAATTCTACATATAAATACTGAGACGATAAATAGAATTGTATACTGGGTTCGAAGCTTCAAGCTGGGGGGAGGTTGAAAAATCTATGTGAGTCTTCTCGGTTCTCGAAAATGGTGGATAACCGTGATTTATCACTAGTTGTCCCCTTTTAAAAAAATAATAAAATAAATAAATAAATAAAATTGTATAAAAGCTATTCATTGTTGTAAAAATCAAACCGGCATAGTTCACATAAGAATTTGGAATTTGATTTGGATTTGATTTGTGTGTTTTGTATCATTTGCAAATTTGGAATTTGGAGTTTGATGGGTATTATGGGTGTCAAGAGAAGACTACAAAATGATATTCTTGTATCAATTATTTTCGAATGATACAACTCTGTGTGGACAAATTTTTATTTTTTTTTATTTTTGAACAAACGGATATTGTGGGGGCAGAGAGTAGGTTTAGCCTCACAAAGCTAATTTGAAGAAAATTTCCATCGAACTTTGCTTGAATTTTATGCCAATTATCTGGTAATTGGTATACTTGGATTTGTCAATTAGCCTCATGATTTGGCGACCAACAGACATAGACGAAGCCAATAAAAGCCCACTAGGGGCAGATGTCCCCACTCAAATAATATGTTAGTTAAGTTGTAGATTATATATATACGCATTACCTTTGAAAAAAAAACTTATATGTATCTAATATCAAGCATATCTCCGTACTACTACTCCATATCAAATACTATATGAGCAAACGTACTTTTATTCTGTCATTCAAACCAAAAAAACCCTCTCCAGCTTCTAATGTGTTAATATTTTTCTCATTAATTTGCCACTTTCCACTGCTACATTAAAATTTTTGTAACATTAGAATTGTGGTACATCGTCATTTGAAATTATCCTCATTATCATATTATGTATAAGCAATACTATATACGATTTTCTTAATTATTTTTCAGATTGCCCCTACTACAAGAAATTTCTTGCTCTGTCACTGCCAACAAATGTTTTTTTTTCTTTCTATTTTTTGTTTGTCACTCCATTCTGTTTGATTTTTGGTCTCCTTGGACTTTTACTTGCGTCCGTGGCTGGCAGTGAATGAGGAGATTTGGACTTTGAGAAATTTGCACCGTGATTGCAGCCTTGGACTTAGGTTTATGCGCTTTTGATTTTTCTTGGTCTTCCTTGATTTGATCTTGTGTGCGTTTGTGAAATTCGGCCTCGAAGTCGTACCACGTGCGTCCGTGGCCCTCTTTCGTCTGCACCAAAGGTGGGCCTAACTTTGACAAAAAAAAACAAAAAACAATAAAAAAAAAAAGATAGGCCTACCTTGATTTTTAAATGCCTAATACAAGGAAGATTAAATAGGTAAATTAAATGATAGGTCTTCAACACATACACTGAACACCGATCTAATCATGACGAACTGGTAGGATGTCGATAATTAGATTATTACATAAGTATTGATTAACGTGCTTATTTCTTAATAATGATACATTATTTTGTTATTAAATTTAATCCATCTAGCATTACCCTTTCTGAATCTTTTCATTGACTTATGTGGCTACAATTATTTTTCTTTAGGTAATGCTAAGGAGAGTGAATTTTGTAAACAAAAAATGACATGAAAATTGATCATAGGATCACCACTTAAGTGTTGATTAATGTGATTATTTCTTATTGATGACACAATATTCAATTTAAAAATTTAATCTACAAATTTAATTTATCTAGTATTATCCTTTTTCTTTTACCTTGATTTAGACATCTCTCTGTCATCCTCTTGAATACACAAAAGCTGGGCTGTTTCTCTTGTGCAAAAGACTTGTTTTACTAGCCTTGAAATGAAAGTTAGGATGGGTAATTCGACCAAAAAAAAGTTAGGATGGCACTAGTTTAGTCTAGAGGGAGTGAATAGGTTCTTACTTGAAAAATCAATGTTAAATTTGATTTTCGCATTCACGATACTTACTAAATTATTCTACACATATGCAATTAAAATGAAAAATAAAATGTGCACATAGAATGTAGAATTTAATGAGACAAAACCCACCATTAGGAAAATCCTCGGGCTCCCAAATTAGGGCAAACACTAAGAGAAAGAAGTACATAAAGACTTACAAAACCCATTAACTAGAAACGCATACTAGTAGATAGTTTTGTCTCCACGCTTTACTACTTGATCTCTCTTCAACCTTCAAGTGGAAATTGCACAATACTAACATGACCGTCAATCACTGTCTCCTCAAACATTGCAAGATACTAACTCAATCATGCACAATGTATGAAATAAAATTATTTTTGAAATCAACCACTTACGACAAAGCACATTTTCATAATTGATTTTAATTAAAGTGCAATGAAAATCAGTGAACAAAACTAAATTTCTCTTTCAAAAATACTTGGATAAAAACTGATTTTTCTACCATAAACCTCATGAAAAAAATAATTTTTCTCTTGAGAAAACACATGCAACTGACTGACATGAAAAACACAAACTTTCTGCTGTTATATGAATGACGATGTTTTTGTTGAAAATGAATCTCGCATTAATGGGAGGAGTGACCTTACATGTGCTTATCAAAGCAGATTGTCTCACGTGTGAAGCCCAACGGTCACACGTGCTCCACGTCACTTGTTTGTGTGGTTTATATACTAGGCTTAAAAATTCGCTACAGGGGCATGTTTAGAATGAGTTCCACATTAATGGGAAGAAGGACCTTGCATGTGCTTATAAGTAGTTGAACTATTCCCCATTTTACCAATTAATTTTATGATAAAATCTCAATTTTCTTTAGCTTTTTGTGCAGTGCTGCCTCAAATGCAAACTACAATATATACCTTCAGAGCATACAACAATATATAAGAATATATATATGAATTTCAAAACATGTAGCAAAGTAATGGATCTATATAATGCATGTAGTTGTTGTAGGCTATTATATATATATGACTTAAACAATGAAAATGCGGCAGCAATCCAATAAAAAACTCATTCTGATACACGCAGCAGCATCATTTTCACTTCCACGAAAACTCAATGGTAGCAACCACAACTCCTTTTTAACATCGACCCCTATATGAATAACTTGCGGCAACAGCAAGCAAAACCCTAATGTAATCTCATCTATATATAAGCTGCAGTAGGAAACTTCAACACGACTTAAAACTCTAAATAGATATTAAAAATAAAAGAACAATATTTTGCTACTCAAAGATGAGTATGAACTCCTACTGAAAATTCTTAGTGTTTTAAACACAGAGTTTTGTGTTTGTGATCAGAACCATTCATATTATGAATCACATTGTAAAGATCATCTCTGCAAAAAATAAATTAAAACTAACATCGTTTAGTCAATCTATTGTAACAAATACATAGACAGTTCGTAATGCTTTTACCAATACGTTTCATTTGTTTTTAAATAATTTGATGACTAAACGACCTTAGTTTTAATTGATTTTTTGCAGAGACGATTTTGAGTAAGAATTCTTACTCATTTTTAAATAGCCAAATATTGTTCAAAATAAAAACAAAACATTTGGAATTTATCAATATGCTAAAGGTGCAAAACTATTAAGTTGTAAGAAAGCAAGCACAACAGTAAATGTACAGATCAACTAGTAGGCTAGGGGTCTACGGCTAATTAAAAAGACATTGGATTATAATTAATGGCTCGTTTATATAACCATAATCAAAATAGGAGAAATTAGATTGGTGATAAATTAGATTGAGGAGGAGTTGGAATGAGAAGGAGTCAGAATCAGATTCCAATTGAAATTGTTTACTTAAATGTTTTGGAATTAGAATATGAGTGAAACTGAGTTCATATAAGTTATTTATTAATTCACTTGAATCGAAATAAAAAATACTATTATTACTAAAATTCGCTTGTTCTTTTATGTTTTATGTCTTCCGTATATTTATTTGTAATAACATTTTAATTTGTTTAATTTCACATCAATCCAATTCCTCCTCCCCTCTGGGCAATTTGTTTATCATCCATATACTTGAACACTCCTTCCCTCTCGGCAAGTCTGCGTACCTTTTCTCTCCTGGCCGTCACCAACATCTTCCCCACGCAGCCTACCTCATAGCCACCTCTTCCACCTGCGAAGTATTTCATGATTTCTGGGTTTTTTGAGTGATTGCTTCCACGGGTTTGTGGGTTTGGATTTGGATTTGAATTGTTTATTTTCTGGATTTGGGTGGTTGATTTTTGAATCCTGTTTTGGGAAGACGTGGCTGGGGTTCTTGAGCTGGTAGGTTGGGAAGTGAAGCCCGGTCGCACAGGGAGGTGGAAACTGGAAAGTGAGGAGTAGACACATGAAGGCAGGGTGTGCAAGGAGCGGTGGACTTGTTCTTGTTGGGATGAGTGGCAGACTTGAAATTTTAGAACTAATGTGAGGGTCATAATAGGTAGAAAAAGTACATTCCTGGTTCCCTCCTTCTTTCGGAATCCAAATACCTCACCCATCTAAGGAATCCAATTCCTCCAATTTGGGGAGTTGGATTCCTTATTTTGTGGGGTCCCACCACTTTTTTGATTTCCCTTGTTTTAGTAAACGCTTCAATACTCTGTGATCGGAATTCAATTCCTTGTTTTGATTTCGATTTCGATTATTGGTACGTAAACGCGCCATAAGATAAATGAAATCTTAATTAAAGTATCAAACTAATTAATGTGCAAAGTCCAAAACTATACAGTCAATTTAACACAGACTTACCATATGAATACTTATGCACGTCAAACTTACTTGAGTAATGTCTTTAAAATGCTTTATATTCTTGTGATTAAGAGCACGTGAAACAAACTTAGACTAAAATAAGTAGAACTGAAAACATGATTAGTTTAAAATATTATAAACTCAGAATTTTTGCTACAAATTGTCAAATTTTCACTGAAAAGTCTTCTTTTTAGCTTTAAATTCCTTTCTTTCCTTCATCGTGCAGAGGTTTACTTGGAAGACAATTGGCCATCTTTCTACCCTTTTGACTATTTTGTCTGTAGTCCCAAACTTAATTAGTAAGTGAGAGTTATGCCTTGTGTGGTCCATTTTCTAGTTGCAGTATCAATAATAACTCTCCGATATGTGCAAGCTTGCAGGGATTTGTACCAAAATCTTCGAAAGATTGGAATTTGGGATATTGGTCTGATGGATGTGTTCGAAGGACTCCGTTGGCCTGCAGCGATGGAGATGGCTTCATAAAGTAGTGGGATTAAATTGCCAGACACATCAACCTCGTGGTTTGATAAAAGCACGAGCCTTAAGGAATGCAAGGGATTATGTTTGGGAAACTGCTCATGTACTGCGTGTGCAAATCTAGACATCAGGGAGGGAGGAAGTGGCTGCGTGCTTTGGTTTGATAACCTCACCGACATAAGAGAATTCCCTCCCGGCGGTGGTCAAGACCTCTATATACGGGTGGCAGCTTCAGAACGAGGTACGTCTTCGACCTTTATCTGCAGTATGCAAAGTAGGGTTTAAATAAGTTAGTGTTAAAATCACAGTTACCGCAACACTACGAGATCACATGAAAAGTTTGTTTTAATACAGATATTTCAGATCATGCTAAGAAAAAGAGCAATTTCAACAAGAGACAGCTACTAGCAATTCTCCTCAGCTCTGAAGTTTTTCTCATGGGATTGCCAGTTGGAATGATATTGTGTATACGGCAGAAGAAACTCAGAAATGAAGGTAACTATTTTCGGACACATTAAAAATGCATTAGATAAGGTAGTTAGTATTTAACTAGCGATGGTGCTCGCACGATGCTGCGGGTTTTTAAACCATATAAAACATATCAAAAGTTCCACGTATATATACGATATGCAATATTTATGCATGTGATTCATGTCTTCTTAACCATTAACAGAACAAACTGAAAAAATGAAAGTCAAAAACTACACTTAAGTATAAATATAATTGCGGTCTGCAAATTCATTTCTAAGTTCTACAACTGCCACTTATTCCAAAACAACTACTTACTCGTCCTCTCCATCCTCTTTCTCTCCCTTCATAATCCCTGTGATTGTCTTTTTGGATTTTGGCAGCTAAACATGCTCATTTTAATATTCTCTGCATCCACATCATGAGGACCTTTTTGTACCTGAAGTTGCAGCACAATAATATGAGAAATCTTGCAATACAACACTACCAATATTAAAGATCATAACATGCAGAGAGACAGTGACATGACAATCTTCCAAACAAACAATGGGGTTGAAGGAATGCATTTCAGAATACTACATACCCAAAATGTTGATTCCAAGTTGAGCATATAGAGAGAAGAAGCTATCCACAAAGTGTTAACCACCACGTGATATTGAAAGATGGTTTTGACGTGTTGGGTGATCCAGTAACTAATGCAAGTTCGAATCTAAGTTTAAATCCCTATCAGCACTAAAGCATTATCTTTCAGCATAACTCATGACTCAAGCTAATAAATTTAACAACTCTTAAGAATAATCAGAAATCCAACAACCTTGAAGATATTTGACCCTCCCCAGTCCACAACATAGAATTGATGGTTTCCAGACGCAGTATCAAATTTAAAATAGTATTGCACCAGCAAACCATTGACTGATGTACACACAACGTAAATGCGTGGGCTTGTGAGTGTGACATAACATTGATCTAAGTAAACCTCATAAACCAAAATCAAAAACAGTAAACCATTGCTCCAATTTTCTCAAAACACAAAAAATATTCCTGTATTTTGCTCTCATAAAACCCCACACTAATCTCATCTCATTTAAAACTATCCTAATCAGATAGCCTGATTGAAATTTATTTGGAGAAATTGATCAATTTTCGAATGGGTGGCCTTATGAGTGTGCGACATAACATTGATCTAAGAAAAAAACCAAAATCAAAACTAATTTAGAAAACACCAAATCATGTGGAACTGGAAATGATAATGAGGGGCAGGCAACCCAGCTCAAAAGGAATTAAGCAGTGTATACGAAATAATTGCAAATGCATATTAAATATTCAGTGGTATTTGAATCACAGGTGTATACGAAATTCTAATGATCATAACAATATATCTTAGACCAAAATAATACATCATTTCGTTTCAAAAAACAATACATTATTGATCATAACAAAGGTTCTAAATTCTAATGAAAACTCGTATCAAAATTCGAATTAAGCAGTGTATTAAACAATAACGGCAGCACAACAGTACGAAAATGCTCTCATAAATGAATTAAAGAATTCTAGATGTTGTGATGCCTAACTTAGGATAAGGTCTTGGGGTGAGACTAATCAACAAAACAAATGATCAATGTTTAGAGACGCTTACATGGATCTCACATCATAAAAATTAGAGCATGCATCAAAATCCACAACAAATATCACAAAAATTAGAGAATGCCCCAAAATTTGAGGCCCAATTCTCTATTTCATAGAGAAGAAAAACCAAAAATAAGGATAACAAAATAACATTTCTCTAGTAATAAAAATTCAACAATACAGTAACAAAATTACTGTAACTGAATATACCTCAAAAAGCCAACGGCCCAATTGTTCCGTCCAACTATCCAAATTTCTGAAATTCACAAACACAGCAAATCCATTAGCAATTTGACATGCTTAGTACAATCAAAATTCACAGGAACAAACAAACTTTGCGAGCTAATTAAATATTCACACACATTGTACTCACACACACTGCATACACACACAAACTGATTAGACACAATGCACAACATTCACACACAGAGTCACATACACACTCACACGCACACCCGCGCATACTGTGTCATATGTAGGCACACACATTCACACATACACCGCCATGATAAACCACACTGCATCCACTTACACACTCGCACATTCCCACATACACTCCATGTGTATTGCTTTGCACACAATATCCTTATCACACATACACTGTCATGAAAACCATTCTGCAGATTTGACATCCATTATAGCACAAATTAGGGTTATGTTCGTATCTCTTCAATAATAATGTATACATTTCCACTTTAGCACAATTTTGACATCCATTCTAGCACGTTACAAAAACTATTATCAAATACACTTCCAAAGCCACACTTGTCCCAAAACCAGCAACCCAAAATAGGCCCAAATCGGGCCCAGGGCATCCAAACCTACAGACAATATTACCCTCCTAACTTTTAGTAATTACCTCTGCCCAACACAGATTTGGTGGCAGCAGTATGTAGAATAGATAATTTCGATAGTGTAGCTAACAGTTCACATCATTTTATACATGCTGAAGAATCTTCCACTATTTCAGGACTCAGAAGAAAGGATTGCAGACAAGAATACGTTGGAGAAGACAGGGAAGAGATGGAGTTACCACTGTTTGACTTGACCACCATAGCTAAAGCTACTAACAACTTTTCAAGCTGCAACAAGCTGGGAGAAGGTGGCTTTGGACCCGTGTACAAGGTAACATGAATTCATGCAACGAAAATTAGCTATATTGCTATAATTTTTTTTAAGTCTTTTCGAAATGGTGGTCCACAGGGTACACTGATAGAAGGAAAAGAAATTGCAGTAAAGAGGCTTTCAAAGAATTCCGGACAAGGAATGAGAGAGTTCAGAACTGAAGTTATACTCATAGCCAGACTTCAGCATCGCAATCTTGTTAAGCTTCTTGGTTGTTGCATTCAAAAAGATGAAAAAATTCTAATATATGAATTCATGCCTAGCAAAAGCTTGGACTTTTATATTTTTGGTATGATCCTTCATTTTCAACCTTATTTACCTAGGATTCAATGTGCCATTGAAATAACAGGCTTAAAGTTTTTTCAGACCAGGAGGGACAAAAATTGCTCGACTGGCCTAAGTGCTTCCACATTATCGGTGGAGTTGCCCGAGGGCTTCTTTATCTTCACCAAGACTCTAGATTAAGGATTATACATCGAGATTTGAAACCTAGCAATATTTTGCTAGATGATAATATGAACCCCAAGATTTCAGATTTCGGCCTGGCTAAAACATTTGGCGGTGAACAAAGTCAGGCCAACACAAATAGAGTGGTTGGAACCTAGTAAGCATGCTTAGACTTGTTTTGTGGCTTAAAATTTTCGTTGTTCTGCTTTTGAAATTCTTTCTCACTGGTCACTACATATTGATCTGGCAGTGGTTATATGTCTCCGGAATATGCAGCAGATGGAATTTTTTCGATGAAATCTGATGTGTTTAGCTTTGGAGTCATACTGCTCGAGATGTTGAGTAGGAATAAGAACAGGGGATTTCATCATCCAGATCACGACCACAACCTTCTTGGACATGTAAGTTTAACCAACGAGGTGATGATATTTTACTTTAAAAAGAACAGCGAATTAGACGGTGCTCTTCGAAGCACGTCTTCTAATGACATGCATTTAACAGTATAGATGGTCTGCAGCAAAGCCCCTTTTACATATTAGCCCACTAACATATCATACATGTTTCAATTTGTTTTAAGGCATGGATACGATGGATTCAAGATAAACCACTAGAAGTGATCCATAAGACGTTTTGTGATGCATGCAACATATCTGAAGTGATAAGGTGTCTTCATGTGGGGCTGTTATGTGTGCAAAGAGTACCTGAGGATAGACCAAGCATGTCATCTGTGGTTCTGATGTTGAGCAGTGATGTTGCCTTGCCGCCTCCAAAGCAGCCTGGTTTCTACACTGAACGAAGCGTCCCTGAATCACCATCAAGGACGATTCTATGTTCAGAGAATACTTTCAGCATTACGTTGATAGAACCTCGGTAGATCATCATTGCGGTGCTTGTTAGTACTTCAATCTACCATCACAAAACATGTTCGGAGGGTTGACGTGAAGCTTATAGCCTTGGCTGGGAAACAATGAGACCTGCGATTGTAACTCTGCAAGAAAAATATTTATGATTACAAGTTTATCAGTTCCTAAATCAGAATAAAGAGAGGACCTGGGGTTGTTAGGTGGTTGAAGAAAATTTAAGTTATAGCTAAAGTTGTGTTTACTATTTATTGATTTTATTTTATTATTTCATGATAAGATAAAATTTATTGAGAAGGAAAGTAGATCCTGCACTTAGGTCTGGTTTGGGTATTTGATCAAGTCGCCGCAATTAACACACTAAGCCTGGTTCGAGATAGGTGTTTGTCATTTAAGTTTCTTTGGCAATCCTCTATTGGTAGAAAATCTTCAGTGCAGGCATTTGGACCACGTGACCATCTTCCCGCAAACACAAACATCACACTAAAGTGAGGCAGCCGTACTGAAGTTTCTCTCTACTGTCGATTCAAGCATTGTCAACGCCTGTTCGGTCTGCCCATTATTCAAGCACCCACCAATAAAAGCATTCCATGAAGCACCATCCAATTTAACATCTACTCTTCTCATCCTACAAATTAAAGCTACACTTTTTTTTTTTTTTTTGGAAGCACATCAACCATGCATGAGTAATGATCTGCATCGGGTTCTATTGAGTGATCCCTCCTCATTGAATCAAACCATGATGCCTTCACCAACCAGCCGAGAATGGCTACAACCGCTCAAAACACCAGTGAAAGTAACAGAATTGGGCTTCACCCCGGAGTCTAAGATTTTTCTGAATAGCAACAAGGCTTCTTCTCCATTCCCATGCATCGAGTTTGCAATGATCATCGTATTCCAAGAAACTGTATCCCTTCTTGGCATCATATCAAAGACCCTCTGAGAAAGTTCCAACTCACCACATTTCGCGTACACAAAAACCAAAGCTGTTGTGGTAGCCAAGTCCTCCATTAAACAATTCCTAAAGATGTAACTGTGCACCTCTTTGCTTGCCCTCAAGCTCACCAAATCTTTGCAAACTGGTATCAAACTAGTAATTGTGATCTGATTGGGCTTAATTCCTGATTTTTGCATCTGTCCGACCATTTTCAGCGCCTGTACCATCTGCCCATTATTCAAGCACCCACCAATAACAACATTCCATGAAGCACCATCCAACTTAACAACTTCCTTCTCATCCTATAAAATAAAGTTACACCCTTTTCGCAATCTCTGTTCGAAAAATACACAGTTAGAAGTACATTCCAGGACACGACATCTCGTTTAGACAATCTATCAAATACCAACTGAGCTTGTTTAATGTTCAGACAACTAGCATAGATATTTACAAGGGCGCTGCTAACGAAAACATTCTCTTCCATTCCATGTCTGACCACAAACTCATGAATCACTCTTCCCAAATTCAAATCTTTCAACTCCGAGCAAGCAGATAGGATTGAAGAAACTGATACTACATTGGGTCTCACTCCATTCAACCCCATCTCGCGAAATGCCTCCAAACCTTGTCTAGGCATCCCGCAGTTAACATAACAAGAACACAAAGAGGTCCAAGACACCGCATCTTTCACTGACATGGCATCAAAAACCCGTCTCGCCCAATCAACATATTTACATTTTCCAAACATATCGACCATTGCATTGCCCAAAGAGACATTCGAATGAAACCCAAATCGAATTGAATCATCGTGAAGCTCTTTAGCATTTCTAACATCACCAAGAGCAGCACACGCCTTAGCAACTCAGAGAAGGAGAAGATTATCGGGCACAATTCGCCGAGCTCTAAGCGAAGCGTAAAGATTTATGGATTCCTTGAGAACCCATGTCGCGTGTAGCCTGATATGAGCACGGTCCACGCACACAGGTCTGGTTCGGGAATTTGATCGAACAGGTGGCGTGCACGTTGTAAAACGCCGGAATTACTGCATATTTTCAAGAACCTAAGGGTCAGGTGAGGCGGGACGTTGGTGGGTAGCTTTGAAAGCATGTGATATTATTGTTTTAATGGCTTTTGCATCTTGTAATATGCAGGGAGAAGCTTCGAGTTTGCAAGTGCTTTTGAAAAGCAGTTGAGAAGTACCGTTTCTTCGCGCCAGGCAATAAGCGACAATGACTCTGTCTAGGCATGAAACGACACGCTTCGTGTGTTTATTTGCTTTATTTCAGGCATGGAACGACATTCCACCCGATTGCATTTTATATTGATTTGTTTGTTCATTTCCATTTTTGTAAGACTTTGTAATAGCCAAATAAAAAATAGTTTTCTTTTTCGTTTATGTTGTTAAAATTTCAATGTATAATAAATATTATAGTTCGTTTATTTATTAGATAATTGTTAAATGATTAAATGATATTAGAGTTGGTTAAGTTTTAGTATAGGAGAAATGCCAAAAATACTTTTAAAAGTAAGACTCTTCATAGAATCTATGCAAGCTCATATTTTTTAAACAATGTTATATAATGTTGGCATGAGAATTAAAAAGTGACTTAAAAAATCATTGTGCAACATTACAGGATGAAAATAGAGTGAATAATGTAGAATGAAAATTCAAATACAAAGATTTGAACACATTTCTTTTTAAAGATTTGAACACGTTTCTCTTTGAGATTTGAACACGTAACCTCCCAAAATAAACTGAAAACAAAATGCAATCAAATGATGATTTGCATAACCCTATGGATGGTCATTTACTTTTGACACGTAAAAGTTTGACATGTGCACAAATATATTATTTATTTATTTTCTCAAATACAAACACATTTTTTTTATTCAAATACAGACACATTTAATGAATAAACTTGGCACAAAAAGTTGGTTCCCTTCACCCAATGATTTGATTTTCTCGCTAATACTGGCCATCATATTTGAGGTTGGTTTTATTAGCTAATGCTTGAATTCCATATAAGATTTGACATGCTTGATTGGTATTTTGTTTATTTTGAAGATGAAAGTTATGCTTCCGTTTGTCTCTTTTAAAATTTGATGACTAAAAATTTAACGATCATGCGATTTTATTAGCCGATTCATTCTATAATTTTTGCTAACTGATAATAAGTGAATTATTGTTTCGTGACACTTGGGAGAGAGGCATTTGTCATATGAATTTCTTTGGCAATCCACCGTTGGACACGTGATCACTGTTATTATCAGCTGTCAACTTAGTTGGGTCTGAATTGTCAAAAGACCATAACTTTCTCTCCAAACCGAAGTTGGGTTAATTAAGAAACCCAAGTCTTTTGATTTACTTTGATTTTCTTTGGGCCAATGGTCCATCTTCTCTGCATAATTTTTGTATTAATTACTTTGGACAAAGCGTACAATCTCAGATCTAAATCATTATCTTTCAGCATAACTCATGACTCAAGCTAATAAATTTAACAACTACTCTCAGCTCTAAATCTTAAGAATAATCAGAAATCCAACAACCTTGAAGATATTTGACCCTCCCCAGTCCACAACATAGAATTGATGGTTTCCAGACGCAGTATCAAATTTAAAATAGTATTGCACCAGTAAACCATTCACTGATGTACACACAACATAAATGCGTGGGCTTGTGAGTGTGACATAACATTGATCTAAGTAAACCTCATAAACCAAAATCAAAACCAGTAAACCATTGCTCCAATTTTCTCAAAACACAAAAAATATTCCTGTATTTTGCTCTCATAAAACCCCACACTAATCTCATCTCATTTAAAACTATCCTAATCAGATACCCTTATTGAAATTTAATTGGAGAAATTGATCAATTTTCGAATGGGTGGCCTTATGAGTGTGCGACATAACATTGATCTAAGAAAAAAACCAAAATCAAAACTAATTTAGAAAACACCGAATCATGTGGAACTGGAAATGATAATGAGGGGCAGGCAACCCAGCTCAAAAGGAATTAAGCAGTGTATACGAAATAATTGCAAATGCATATTAAATATTCAGTGGTATTTAAATCATAGGTGTGTACGAAATTCTAATGATCATAACAATATATCTTAGACCAAAACAATACATCATTTCGTCTCAAAAAACAATACATTATTGATCATAACAAAGGTTCTAAATTCTAATGAAAACTTGTATCAAAATTCGAATTAAACAGTGTATTAAACAATAACGACATCACAATAGTACGAAAATGCTCTCATAAATGAATTAAAGAATTCTAGATGTTGTGATGCCTAATTTAGGATAAGGTCTTGGCGTGAGACTATCAACAAAACAAATGATTAATGTTTAGAGGCGCTTACATGGATCTCACATCACAAAAATTAGAGCATGCACCAAAATTCACAACAAATATCACAAAAATTAGAGAATGCCCCAAAATTTGAGGCCCAATTCTCTAATTCACAGAGGAGAAAAACCAAAAATAAGGGTAACAAAATCACATTTCTCTAGTAATAAAAATTCAACAATACAACAACAAAATTATTGTAACTGAATATACCTCAAAAAGCCAACGGCCCAATTGTCCCCTCCAACTATCCAAATTTCTGAAATTTACAAACACAGCAAATCCATTAGCAATTTGACATGCTTAGTACAATCAAAATTCACAGGAACAAACAAACTTTGCGAGCTAATCAAATATTCACACACACTGCACTCACACACACTGCATACACACACAAACTGATTAGACACAATGCACAACATTCACACACACAGTCACACGCACACCCGCGCATACTGTGTCATATGCACACACACACATTCACACATACACACATACACCGCCATGATAAACCACACTGCATCCACTTACTCACTCGCACATTCCCACATACACTCCATGTGTATTACTTTGCACACAATATCTTTATCACACATAGACTGTCATGAAAAACCATTTTGCAGATTTGACATCCATTATAGCACAAATTAGGGTTATGTTCGTATCTCTTCAATAATAATGTATATATTTCCACTTTAGCACAATTTTGACATCCATTCTAGCGCGTTACAAAAGCTATTATCAACATTTGTGTATTAAGAGATAAGCTATATTCTTAATCTGGTATAAAAAAGGCGTTAATTTGGGCAAAAACATTTGTGTATCCTATAGTTTTTTAGCACAAATTAACTATCCATTCATTTTAGTATTTGCATTATCTACCCGAAACACAGTACGTAACCAATTTCATAATCAAATTCAGCAACGTATACATTTCCCTGGTGATTTTAGTTTACACTACTCTTAATATAACATGGTTCTCTCTTTTTAAAGTACTTTGTATTAATTCTTTTGTGAACAGTTACTCAATAGCATCTGTCAATACTTCAAACAAGGAAGGAATCACTCGATTTACCCTTCTATATTGCATTTCAAGTTATACACTATACCTGAATGAATTTTCTAGATTGCATTTTCTATATGAATTCTGTATTTAGGCAGTAAACTGTTGGATATAACCAAGGTCCTAATTCCTAATCACTTTAATTGATCAAAGTGGCCAAGCAAATCTTTTTGCAGCTTGTCTTTGAAAAAATCCTACTTGGAGTAAAAATGAACAGTAATAAGTTATGGCATAACCAGTAAATTAAATTCGACATACAAAAAAACAATTTGACCACTGCACATATAACTCCATAAATTAATTACCACATCAACCTTGAGAGGTCCAACATGTCTAAAAGTCGCAAAAACTTTTCCATGTTCAGCTCTATTCACCTAAAAACACTGAAAAGTAGAGGAAAACATATAAATTCATTAAAATTAGGGTTATGTTCGTATCTCTTCAATAATAATGTATACATTTCCACTTTAGCACAATTCTGACATCCATTCTAGCACGTTACAAAAACTATTAGCAAATACACTTCCAAAGCCCACACTTGTCCAAACCAACGGACAATATTACCCTCCTAACTTTTAGTAATTACCTCAGCCCAACACAGATTTGGTGGCAGCAGTATGTAGAATAGATAATTTCGATAGTGTAGCTAACAGTTCACATCATTTTATACATGCTGAAGAATCTTCCACTATTTCAGGACTCAGAAGAAAGGATTGCAGACAAGAATACGTTGGAGAAGACAGGGAAGAGATGGAGTTACCACTGTTCGACTTGACCATCATAGCTAAAGCCACTAACAACTTTTCAAGCTGCAACAAGCTAGGAGAAGGTGGCTTTGGACCCGTATACAAGGTAAACATGAATTCACGCAACGAAAATTAGCTATATTGCTATAAATTTTTTTAAGTCTTTTCGAAATGGTGGTCCACAGGGTACACTGATAGAAGGAAAAGAAATTGCAGTAAAGAGGCTTTCAAAGAATTCCGGACAAGGAATGAGAGAGTTCAGAACTGAAGTTATACTCATAGCTAGACTTCAGCATCGCAATCTTGTTAAGCTTCTTGGTTGTTGCATTCAAAAAGATGAAAAAAATTCTAATATATGAATTCATGCCTAGCAAAAGCTTGGACTTTTATATTTTTGGTATGATCCTTCATTTTCAACCTTATTTACCTAGGATTCAATGTGCCATTGAAATAACAGGCTTAAAGTTTTTTCAGACCAGGCGGGACAAAAATTGCTCGACTGGCCTAAGTGCTTCCACATTATCGGTGGAGTTGCCCGAGGGCTTCTTTATCTTCACCAAGATTCTAGATTAAGGATTATACATCGAGATTTGAAACCTAGCAATATTTTGCTAGATGATAATATGAACCCCAAGATTTCAGACTTCGGCCTGGCTAAAACATTCGACGGTGAACAAAGTCAGGCCAACACAAATAGAGTGGTTGGAGCCTAGTAAGCATGCTTAGACTTGTTTTATGGTTTATAATTTTCGTTGTTCGGCTTTTGAAATTCTTTCTCACTGGTCACTACATATTGATTTGGCAGTGGTTATATGTCTCCGGAATATGCAGCAGATGGAATTTTTTTGATGAAATCTAATGTGTTTAGCTTTGGAGTCATACTGCTCGAGATGTTGAGTAGGAATAAGAACAGGGGATTTCGTCATCCAGATCACGACCACAACCTTCTTGGACATGTAAGTTTAACCAACGAGGTGATGATATTTTACTTTAAAAAGAACAGCGAATTAGACGGTGCTCTTCGAAGCACGTCTTCTAATGACATGCATTTAACAGTAGATGGTCTGCAGCAAAGCCCCTTTTACATATTAGCCCACTAACATATCATACATGTTTCAATTTGTTTTAAGGCATGGATACGATGGATTCAAGATAAACCACTAGAACTGATCGATAAGACATTTTGTGATTCATGCAACATATCTGAAGTGATAAGGTGTCTTCATGTGGGGATGTTATGTGTGCAAAGAGTACCTGAGGATAGACCAAGAATGTCATCTGTGGTTCTGATGTTGAGCAGTGATGTTGCCTTGCCGACTCCAAAGCAGCCTGGTTTCTACACTGAACGAAGCGTCCCTGAATCACCATCCAGGACGCTTCTATGTTCCGAGAATACTTTCAGCACTACGTTGATAGAACCTCGGTAGATCATCATTGCAGTGCTTGTTAGTCCTTCAATCTACCATCACAAAACGTGTTTGGAAGGTTGACGTGAAACTTAAAGCCTTGGCTGGGAAACAATGAGACCTGCGATTGTAACTCTGCAAGAAAAATATTTATGATTACAAGTTTATCAGTTCCTAAATCAGAATAAAGAAAGGACTTGGGGTTGTTAGGTGGTTGAAGAAAATTTAAGTTATAGCTAAAGTTGTGTTTACTATTTATTGATTTTATTTTATTATTTCATGATAATATAAAATTTATTGAGAAGGAAAGTAGATCCTGCATTTAGGTCTCGTTTGGGTATTTGATCAAGTCGCCTGAATTGACACTCTAAGCCTGGTTCGAGATAGGTGTTTGTCATTTAAGTTTCTTTGGAAATCCTCTATTGGTAGAAAATCTTCAGTGCAGGCATTTGGACCACGTGACCATCTTCCCGCAAACACAAGCATCGCACTAAAGTGAGGCAGCCGTACTGAAGTTTCTCTCTACTGTCTATTCGAGCATTGTCAACGCCTGTTCGGTCTGCCCATTATTCAAGCACCCACCAATAAAAGCATTCCATGAAGCACCATCCAATTTAACATCTACCCTTTTCATCCTACAAATTAAAGCTACACTTTTTTTTTTTTTTTTTTTTCGAAAGCAAGAAAAAAATATAGTAAAGGAAAAACCCCCGAGGACAACCGTTCCCTACAAAATCAAACTGAAGAGCATGAAGAGCAAATGAAGGAATACGAGGTAATCCCAAAAATGACAATCAGTAATAAGAAGGCCTTGGTGAGCGAAGACATTCACCACAAAGTTTGCCTTTCTAAAAATATGTTTCCAATCAATGCAAGCAAATTTGGTTGTCATCCACTTGATATCTTCAATAATAGGAACCAAATTCCACGGCTTTGCACCCCGGTCCAACACTGACTGAATGACCAACTTAGAGTCTCCTACCATAATCTTTGTATAGCCCTTCCTCTGAGCATAAAGAAGGCCCTCTTTGAGAGCCCTATCCTCCACTTTAGAAATAGTGGCACCATCAATATTAAAAGCTCCACCGCCGATGAGCTGCCCAATATGATTCCTCAAGACAAATCCCGCTGCAGCCTTGTCCCCAGCCATTGAGCCGTCAAAATTTAGCTTAACATAACTCTGATCTGAAGGGTGCCATTTAATAATCGTGGAAATATCATTAGTATTTCTACTTAAACCCTTACAATTGGCTTTAAGATATTGCTGTAGACATCGAAATTTCAGTAAAACAAATGTTCACCAATGCATTAAAGTTTTGACGTGTCAAGGCATACATGGCATACGCCACGTGTTGTACAAATTGTACACATGGCGTGGACTCAACAAAATAGGAAGAAATACCCTTGAAGGATTAAACAAGTTTTTCTTCTCATTTTGGGCAATGACAAGGCAAGTACATTTCAATCCATTGAGGATCAAAACAAGTTTTTCTTCTCATGTTGGGCAATGACAAGGCAAGCACACTTCAATCCATTACGGATCAAAGCAAGTTTTTCTCATGTTGGGCAATGACAAAGCATACACATTTCAAGTTTAAAATGGTGTTAAGTGGGAAATTAGGCCATAAGTTAGACCACTTCAAGTTTAAAATGGTATTAAGTGGGAAATTAGGCCATAAGTTAGACCACTTCAAGTTTAAAATGATATTAAGTGGGAAATTAGGCCATAAGTTACACCACTTCAATTTCAATATTGCATTAAGTGGGAAAATTAGGCAATGGTGCTTGGAAAGGAAAAAAATATTTTGTGGTGGTGATTCATTCTCAAAGCCTATAAATAGGCTTCTCCATCAAGGTATCAAGCATCAAGGAATTCACAAATACATTTCTCTACTCCCAAATTGGAAGAGAATTCCCCAAATCCTTGAAGCTTTGAAACTCCAAAGCTCTCAAGCATCCAAATTCCCAAGAATTCCGAAGGATCAAGAAAGCACTCTTCGTTCTTCGTCAAATCCTCCTTCAAGATCAAGCCCCAACGGCCCTTGAAGAACTCCCACCAACTCAAGATCAAGCCCCGACGGCCCCTTGAAGAAAGTGTTCATCCGTTCATCAACTGTTCATCCTAAGATCAAGCCCCAACGGCCCCTTGGATCAACAACACAAACAAATCCACACATCCAATCGTTCTTCAAGATTAAGCCCAAAAGCCCTTGAAGATCCGCTCATCCATCAACCTTCAAGATCAAGCCCAAAAGCCCTTGAAGAAATCCACACAACCATTATTCAAGATCAAGCCCCGACGGCCCTTGAAGAAAGTGTTCATCGTTCATCCTAAGATCAAGCCCCAACGGCCCTTTGGATCAACAACCTCAACAAATCCACACATCCAATCGTTCTTCAAGATTAAGCCCAAAAGCCCTTGAAGATCCGCTCATCCATCAACCTTCAAGATCAAGCCCAAAAGCCCTTGAAGAAATCCACACAACCATTATTCAAGATCAAGCCCCGACGGCCCTTGAAGAAAGTGTTCATCCGTTCATCAACTGTTCATCCTTAGATCAAGCCCCGACGGCCCTTGGATCAACAAATCTACATCTTACGGAGATAGAATCAGAGGACCAAATTTGAGAGAGATCGTAACCCCAAAATCATAAACACAAAAATATTATTTTTGTACATGTTATTCTTGTTTCTTGTTTCAAGGAATCTTTCGTGTTCACAAATTTGGCACGCCCAGTGGGACATCTCTACCTCTCATCTCTATCCTCAAATCATCGAAAAACGCAAATGGCATCAAGAAATGATCAAGATGTTCCTGCAATCAAAGCAAAGAACAAGAACATCATCGCCGCAAGTGGTGATATTTCGGGCACCATAACCCGAAGTAAGGCAAGAGCTCTTTTTGCCGCGGCTTCCGCCCTTGCATTAACTCTGTCAAAGGAACAAGAGCACCTGAGGCACGAGCCTGTGATCACCCTAGCCTCGCTAAGGGCATCAAGAGGGGAAAGCCCGAGGAAATACTCAGAGTCCCTACTATCCGACGCTGATTCGAGCGGCAGTACAACCATGCAAGTCATGACCACTGGAGTAACTTCAATCGAGGAGCAGCTAGCTCAGATGAATGAAGCAATCGCAAAGCTCACACGGACTGCAGAGGAGAAAAACTTGCAAACCGCCGGACTCATCAACCGTCTGGAGGCACAGCATGGCGTCAAAATGAAACCAAGCTCTCTTCCAACTAAGAAGACCGAAGAAGGCTTTAACCCAAATGCCTACGAACTCATGTCAAAGGCTAGGCATGACTTTGCTTCCTCTTCAAATCTTGGAAAGAAGGTTTCAAACACCGTCAATGACAAAGATCGTGACCTCACCGAGACTCAAAAGAAGTTGAAGGAGCATGATTACGGAGTTGACAACAACAAAGCTGGACTTGGCTTCACACCAAATGCACCCGTGAAGATTTCAAGCAAAGTGAAGAAAGCTAGCGCTCAATACATCAGCGTGAGCATTGAACAAGACCAAAAAGAGCCTAAACCCGCCCCTCGGACGTCGGTCTTCGATAGGATGAGCCATTCAAGCTCCAGAATTTCAGTGCTTAATCGCATTGGTAGTCAAGGCCGAACCTCTGTCTTCAAGAGGCTTAACGCGCCAACATCCCAAAGCTCTGTTTTTGAAAGGTTGTTAAAGCCTAAGAAACAAAGCAACACAGCTATCTCTCCTCTGCGACGATCAGCTTCAGAAAGATTTGAAGATAATGAGAAGCCTTTTGGAAAGAGGAAGACAACACCAAAGGAAGAAAAGTTCGATGGGTTAGCAGAAAAAAGCGACGTTCGAAGCTTGATTCCTTCAAGGATGAAGTGTCAAGCAATCCTAGAGGTCGACACAAAAGGACCACTGAAAGTAAGGAGGCGCATCATCGTCCACACTGGCAAATCTTCATGCCAACAAACCCAAGAGGACGGCACTGAAGATGAAATCCCTAAGAAAAATGTCACTTCTGGCTCTTTCGACTCAAAGTCTTCACCTCGACTGTTGGGGGTATGCTCCAAGTCAAGTGAAATTGAAGGATGGACTCATGTCACTCCGAAGAAACTGCACGAGAAACATATGTCTTCTCCACAAGTGCACCAATCAGAAAGGAGGGAAAGCAGCTTTCGCCAACCTCCAAAGCAATGTGAAAATGTTGAAGATAAGAAAATTTCAACACAAAGATCGTTCATGCGCGATCTCTTCTTCATCGAAGACTTATTCAATTTCTCAATCAAGGCTCCTTGCTATGAAGATTGTGAGGAATGCCTTTCGAAGATCGCTTCGAAGAAATTGGACAAGCAGCAACCATCTTGTCCACAAGCTCCTTGTCTGCACGAGTTGAAACTGCAAACGGCACCAAAAGCTCCTTGTCTGCACGAGTTGAAACTGCAAACGACACCACAAGCTCCTCGTTCGCACGAGCCTAAAAGGTGACACCAAACGCTCATTGCGTGCACGAGCTGAAACTGCAAACGGCACCAAAACGCTCCTTGCCTGCACGAGCTGAAACTGCAAACGGCACCAAACGCTCCTTGCCTGTACGAGCTGAAACTGCAAACGGCACCAAAACGCTCATTGCCTGCACGAGCTGAAACTGCAAACGGCACCAAACGCTCCTTGCCTGCACGAGCTGAAACTGCAAATAGCACCAAACACTACTTGCCTGACGAGGAGGTGTTCTACATCAACATCTTCCCAACATGGACGATGTTCTTCGACGGATCCGTACAAGCAGACGGAGCGGGGGCAGGAGTAGTATTCATGTCACCACAAAGGCAGATACTACCTTACTCCTTCCAACTGAATGAACTATGCTCCAACAATGTTGCTGAGTACCAAGCATTGATCATCGGGCTCCAAATGGCGATCAACATGGAAATCACAGCTCTTGAGGTATATGGCGATTCCAAGCTCATAATCAATCAACTCTTAACTGAATATGAGGTGAGGAAAGATGATCTCGTCCCATACTTCCGGCTAGCGACCCAACTGCTACAAAAGTTCGAAGCTGTGACACTAGAACATGTGCCAAGAAAGGAAAATCAAATGGCAGACGCTCTCGCCAATCTAGCCTCGAGTATGACACTAGGAAAAGATGAAGTTGCAGACGTGCCAGTTTGCCAAAGATGGGTGATTCTGCTCGTTAATGAAATGTCACTAGATGATACAAATGTCATCTCAGTACTTCCAGTCGATGCTGAAGAGTGGAGACAGCCGCTGATCGACTACTTAGAGCACGGAAAGCTTCCAGATGATCTCAGACACCGTTCCGAAATACGTCGACGAGCACCTCGCTTC
Organism: Pyrus communis; assembly: GCF_963583255.1. NCBI lineage: Eukaryota > Viridiplantae > Streptophyta > Magnoliopsida > Rosales > Rosaceae > Pyrus > Pyrus communis. The sequence goes on along the minus strand of NC_084804.1, from coordinate 9,649,496 downwards.
CTTTACTACAAAGGAACACTCTATCGACGCTCTCTTGAAGGAGTGCTCCTGAGATGCCTAGGTGAGGAAGAAGTTAATCTAGCCATGGAAGAAGCACATTCAGGTGTGTGTGGGGCACATCAGTCTGGACCAAAGCTACATTTCCGGCTTAAAATAATGGGTTACTACTGGCCGAGTATGGTGAAGGACTGCCTGGAACACGCCAAAAGGTGCCAAGCCTGCCAATTCCACGCCAACTTCATACATCAACCGCCTAAACCATTACACCCTACAGTTGCTTCATGGCCGTTCGACGCATGGGGATTGGACGTTGTAGGACCAATTACGCCAAAGTCATCTGCAGGGGAAACTTACATCCTAGCTGCAACAGATTACTTCTCCAAGTGGGCTGAAGCCATCCCTTTAAGGGAAGTAAAAAAGGAAACTGTTGTTCGTTTCATCAAGGAGCATATCATCCACCGATATGGGGTGCCTCGCTACATTATCACTGACAACGGAAAGCAGTTCTCCAACCGACTCGTGGACGAGCTTTGCGACAAATACAAGTTCAAGCAGCACAAGTCTTCCATGTATCATGCTCCGGCCAACGGCCTCGCGGAAGCATTCAACAAGACGATGTGCAACCTCCTGAAAAAGGTAATCGGCCGAACAAAGAGAGATTGGCATGAAAGAATAAGTGAAGCACTTTGGGCATATAGGACTACACATAGGACTCCTACCCAAGCTACACCTTATTCTCTCGTATATGGCGTAGAAGCTGTTCTACCGCTCGAAAGTCAAATTCCCTCACTAAGGATGGCTATACAAGAAGGCTTGACTGATGAAGAAAATGCAAAGTTGCGCCTTCAGGAGTTGGAAGCGCTTGATGAGAGAAGGCTCGAAGCTCAACAACACTTGGAATGCTACCAAGCACGGTTATCCAAGGCATTCAACAAGAAAGTCCGCCCAAGGTCTTTTTAAGCCGGAGATCTCGTGCTGGCATTGCGTAGGCTTATCATCACAACTCATAAGACAAAAAGCAAGTTCACATCAAAGTGGGATGGACCCTACGTAATACAAGAGATCTACACCAATGGCGCCTACTTAATCATGGCAGAAGACGGGTTGAAGATCGGCCCCATCAACGGCAGATTTTTGAAGCGCTACTACCCCTAAAGCAAACACACCAAAAGCTCCTGGCCCGCAAGAGCATAAACTGTGTACGGCAAAATCATCAAAAAAAAAAAAAAAAAAAAAAAAGGGAAATAACACATCTTGGTGATGTATATGTTTTATCTGTATTTAGCACAATACACTAAATAAAATAAAGCATGTTCATTGATCTCCGAGAAATTACAAGTGCGTACAAAAAAAAAAAAAAAAAGAGATGGAGCTTTCGTAAAGGTTGTTCACGTGAAGCCCCACTACTTGGGAAAACTACAGAAGCGGGAGGCATCAAAGAAGAGGCCTCAATACTCGGTGGAACGCTAGATGAGCCAGGAAAAAGGTGCCTCTGGAAGAAAGCAGCAAGCATTTGACGGTCACTTTGAATTCGACCACTGGATTCTTGCAGCTCATCAAGCTTCTTCTTCATGCCCGTTGAATAGTTATTTGCAAGCACATGTAAACTTTTATTCTCGTGCTTAAGCTGTTTGATCTCTTGCTTAAGAGTTTCCACCTCTGCCATCAATGATTCCACTTGGCGGGATCGAGCAAGTAGGCGTTGGCCCATGTTGGACACAGAGTCTGCGCACTGAACACTAAGAGTTAGGGACTCTTGAACGGCCAACTCATCGGACCGTTCTGAAAGCAGCCTACTATCTTTTGGAGTGAGGAAGTTTCTAGCTACTATCATAGCTGTTGTTGCGTCCTTCATCACAGAATATTCACCTGTCAAAGGGCCATTAGAAGATAAGAAAGAAGGGCACCATACATTTACCTGACGCGGCGCACTCAGATCACTGCTGAGACTCAAATCTAAGCAAATGTTAGACGGGTTAGCCATTGTCAAAAGGTTAAAAGAGAAAGGTGGATGGAGTAAAATCAAAAAGGGCCGAAGACGATTTTCACAAACGGGCGATCTTCAAAGTGTGCATGTTGGAGGTGATCGATACCTCTATAAAAAGCCAAGGCGACACGACCACCGATTCAAAAAATCGGATTTTCCTGCGTGAAGTTCGGCGACGCTTTCGCGGCTTTTCAGATAACGCGTTCAACTTTGTCAAAAGATCTCTGACAAAGTTGAAAACACGTGAATGTTATCATCCCAACTACGCGCCTTTGCCAACAAGCGTGGTGACAGAGCCGCACCCGTGACTACTTTTTCGAAGAGGCGCTCGCTCAGAAATCGAAGAGACGCTTGTTAAAAAATCGAAGAGACGTTTGTCGACAAGGGTAAAAGAACATAACCACTATTTGCTATTGGGAAATCCCTATATATGTCGACCTTCATCTTTTATGGCAAGGCAGACCTGAAAAAAAAAAATGCCCAACTCTTCCTCACCTCTGAGGGCGCACTCCCAGCAAAGCCTCTCGAAATACTCAATTTTTTTCTTCTTCCCCAAAGAAGATACCAGATGCCTGGAATACATATGAGGCAGGAGGAAACGGTAAATCGAAGCATGTGGAGACAAGCACAACAAATATATGTGCTGATTCATTCGCTGCTTCTTCAAAAGCAAAAGTATCTCATATCATCAAGGGCGAAAGCAAAGGTATCTCATATCATGCTTTTTCCCTGTCTTTTCCTTTGCCCTTGTTCTCACCTGCCAAGGCAAGGACAGAGAAAGCAATATGTCGGAACCTCCACTCAAACTTGCGCTGCCACCAAGAAGTGAGGGTCCATTCAAATGCAAGGTTTGCATTCAACTCCTGCATCAGAGGACAAATACTACAAGAGAAGATGCTAAACCTGCATAAGGAAATACCACTTCTGCAAAGGGGAGCAAGTAAGGCAAGTGAAAATGATACATTAAAGCATGTGGAGACAAACAACAACTGCATATGCTGAGCTATCCTCTAACCCTCTTCAATACGAATTGGAGAGATTGAACAAAGAAACAGAAAAAAGGAGTAAAGCTCAGACCTTCGGGGGAGACCAAAAGAATCCTGCTGCCCAGTTCAAGAGTAGCACAAAGGAAAATCAACGAGCGGAGGAGACCAGAAGAATCCTCCAGCCCAGTTCAAGATCAAGCCTCAATGGCCCTTGAAGAAATCACAAGTCCGATTCAAAATCAAGTGTTCACCACCCTTGAATCAAATTCAACTCCAGATAAAAGGAGTAAGTTCAGACCTTCGGGGGAGACCAAAAGAATCCTCCAGCTTAGTTCAAGACTAAGCCTGTGGAAAATCAACGATTGGAGGAAACTAGAAAATCTTCCAGTCGAACTCAAGATCAAGCCTCAATGGCCCTTGAAGAAATTTCCAGCCCAATTCAAGATCAAGCCTCGACGGCCCTTGGGTTGACATCTACATTAAGGGACTTCAAAACGCATCTTCTACACGTGACAAGCACATGTCTACGACGCGCCTTGAAGTGGGGGCATTTGTAGACATCGAAATTTCAGTAAAACAAATGTTCACCAATGCATTAAAGTTTTGACGTGTCAAGGCATACATGGCATACGCCACGTGTTGTACAAATTGTACACATGGCGTGTGACTCAACAAAATAGGAAGAAATACCCTTGAAGGATTAAACAAGTTTTTCTTCTCATTTTGGGCAATGACAAGGCAAGTACATTTCAATCCATTGAGGATCAAAACAAGTTTTTCTTCTCATGTTGGGCAATGACAAGGCAAGCACACTTCAATCCATTACGGATCAAAGCAAGTTTTTCTCATGTTGGGCAATGACAAAGCATACACATTTCAAGTTTAAAATGGTGTTAAGTGGGAAATTAGGCCATAAGTTAGACCACTTCAAGTTTAAAATGGTATTAAGTGGGAAATTAGGCCATAAGTTAGACCACTTCAAGTTTAAAATGATATTAAGTGGGAAATTAGGCCATAAGTTACACCACTTCAATTTCAATATTGCATTAAGTGGGAAAATTAGGCAATGGTGCTTGGAAAGGAAAAAAATATTTTGTGGTGGTGATTCATTCTCAAAGCCTATAAATAGGCTTCTCCATCAAGGTATCAAGCATCAAGGAATTCACAAATACATTTCTCTACTCCCAAATTGGAAGAGAATTCCCCAAATCCTTGAAGCTTTGAAACTCCAAAGCTCTCAAGCATCCAAATTCCCAAGAATTCCGAAGGATCAAGAAAACACTCTTCGTTCTTCGTCAAATCCTCCTTCAAGATCAAGCCCCAACGGCCCTTGAAGAACTCCCACCAACTCAAGATCAAGCCCCGACGGCCCCTTGAAGAAAGTGTTCATCCGTTCATCAACTGTTCATCCTAAGATCAAGCCCCAACGGCCCCTTGGATCAACAGCACAAACAAATCCACACATCCAATCGTTCTTCAAGATTAAGCCCAAAAGCCCTTGAAGATCCGCTCATCCATCAACCTTCAAGATCAAGCCCAAAAGCCCTTGAAGAAATCCACACAACCATTATTCAAGATCAAGCCCCGACGGCCCTTGAAGAAAGTGTTCATCGTTCATCTTAAGATCAAGCCCCAACGGCCCTTTGGATCAACAACCTCAACAAATCCACACATCCAATCGTTCTTCAAGATTAAGCCCAAAAGCCCTTGAAGATCCGCTCATCCATCAACCTTCAAGATCAAGCCCAAAAGCCCTTGAAGAAATCCACACAACCATTATTCAAGATCAAGCCCCGACGGCCCTTGAAGAAAGTGTTCATCCGTTCATCAACTGTTCATCCTTAGATCAAGCCCCGACGGCCCTTGGATCAACAAATCTACATCTTACGGAGATAGAATCAGAGGACCAAATTTGAGAGAGATCGTAACCCCAAAATCATAAACACAAAAATATTATTTTTGTACACGTTATTCTTGTTTCTTGTTTCAAGGAATCTTTCGTGTTCACAATTGCTCACCCATAGATATAGCCAGTAAAAGTTACACCCTTTTTGCTATCTCTGTTTGAAAAATACGCAGTTAGAGGTGCATTCAAGGACACGACATCTCGTTTAGACATCATATCATATACCAACTGAGCTTGTGTAATGCTCAGACAACTAGCATAGATATTTACAAGGGCGCTGCTAACGAAAACATTCTCTTCCATTCCATGTCTGACCACAAACCCATGAATCACTCTTCCCAAATTCAAATCTTTCAACTCCGAGCAAGCAGGTAGGATTGAAGAAACTGTTACTACATTGGGTCTCACTCTATTCAACCCCATCTCGCGAAATACCTCCAAACCTTGTCTAGGCATCCCACAGTTAACATAACAAGAACACAAAGAGGTCCAAGACACCACATCTTTCACCGCCATGGCATCGAAAACCAGTCTCGCCCCATCAACATATTTACATTTTCCAAACATAGCAACCATTGCATTGCCCAAAGAGACATCCAAATGAAACCCAAATCCAATTGCATCATCGTGAAGCTCTTTAGCATTTCTAATATCACCAAGAGCAGCACAAACCTTAGCAACTGACAAAAGCAGAAGATTATCGGGCACAACTGGCCGAGCTCTGAGCGAAGCGTAAAGATTTATGGATTCCTTGAGGAACCCATATCGCGTGTAGCCTGATATGAGCATGGTCCACGCACGCAGGTCTGGTTCGGGAATTTGATCGAACAGGCGGCGTGCACATTGCAAATCGCCGGAATTACATTAGATTTTCAAGAGCCTAAGGCTCAGGCTCAGGTGAGGCGGGACGTTGGTGGGTAGTTTTGAAAGCATGTCATATATTGTTTAAATGGCTTTTGCATCTTGTAATATGCAGGGACAAGCTTCGAGTTTTAAGTGCTTTTGAAAAGCAGTTGAGAAGTACCGTTTCTCCACGCCAGGACAGGTAATAAGCGACAATGACTCTAGGCATGAAACGACACGCTCCGTGTGTTTATTAGTTTTATTTCAGGCATGGAACGACATTTCACCCGATTGCATTTTATATTGATTTGTTTGTTCTTTTCCTTTTTTTGAAAGACTTTGTAATAGCCAAATAAAAAATAGTTTGCCTTTTCGTTTACGTTGTTAAAATTAAATAAATATTATTGTTCGTTTATTTATTGAATAATTGCTAAATGACTAAACAATCTTAGAGTTTGTTGAGTTTTAGCATATGAGAAATGCCAAAGATACTTATAAAAGTGGGACTCTTCATAAAATCTATACAATCTCATATTTTTTTAGATAATGTTATATAATGCTAGCATGAGAATTAAAAAGTGAGTTAAAAAATCGTTGTGCAATATTGCAAGATAAAAAGAGAGTGAATAATGCAGAATGAAAATTCAAATACAAAGATTGCCAGCATTCCTTTTTAAAGATTTGAACACGTTTCTCTTTGAGATTTAAATATGTAACCTCATCAGATAAACTGAAAACAAAATGCAATCAAATAATGATTTGCATAACCCTATGGATGGTCATTTACTTTTGACATGTGCACAAATATATTATTTATTTATTTTCTCAAATGCAGACGCATTTTTTTATTCAGATACAGACACATTTAATGAATAAACTTGGTACAAAAAGTTGGTTCCCTTCACCCAATGATTTGATTTTCTCGCTAATACTTGCCTTCGTATTTGAGGTAGGTTTTATTAGCTAATGCTTGAATTCCATATAAGATTTCACATGCTTGATGGGCATTTTGCTTCTTTTGAAGATGAAAGTTATGCTTCTGTTTATCTCTTTTAAAATTCGACGACTAAAAATTTAATAGTCATATGATTTTAGGTCGATTCATTCTATAATTTCCGCTAAGTAAGTGAATTATTGTTTCATGACAGCTGGTAGAGAGGCATTTGTCATATGAATTTCTTTGGCAATCTACCATTGGACAAGTGATCACTGTTATTATCAGCTGTCAACTTAGTTGGGTCTGAATTGTCAATAGACCATGACTTTCTCTCCAAACCAAAGTTGGGTTAATTAAGAAACCCAAGTCTTTTGATTTACTTTGATTTTTCTTTGGGTCAATGGTTCATCTTCTCTGCATAATTTTTGTATTAATTTCTTTGGACAAAGTGTACAATCTCAGAACAACCATGCAATCATGCAAAGCCTTGAGAAGCTTTTTTATGTGCTTTTTCTTCTTATTCTCCCTTCTAAGAATCTCAGCTGCAATTGTACTGGGCACAATCACTCCGAGTCGATATATAAGAGATGGCGAAACTCTGGTTTCAGTAGGTGGAAGCTATGAACTGGGATTCTTCAGCCCTAGTATGACACGCTCTGATCTCGATATTCTCCGAATACTAGGATAGACACGTGTTGGTCGACATCCGAGGATGACGAAAACCATTTATTGAGTGCAAATACTAAAAACAAGGGATAGATAAGACTTATAAATATAAAAGAATAATAAATATGCATTTAAGGAACGTGTTTAGAGCATACAACTAACTAAAACACTAAAAGAAATAATATAAAATTGAATGAAACAAAGGATGGATCCTACACCGAGAAGATCGATGCCAATACGGAAATGCCTTGACGCTGGGATTGTATGCCTCGATTCTAAGTCCTGAAGGGGGTGCAAAACAAATATGAGTGTACCAAGTTGATATATATATATATATATATATATATATATATATATATATAAAATAAAACAGTTATCAACATACTAATCCCCAGGTTTTACGAAAACACATATATCATGATAAAAATAGGTTTTCTGAAACCTAGCATGCCGTGCAATGTCTCAAAACATATCGCATATACATCGTAATCACTAGTGAATGTCCAATATTCCTCCAGGCCCCATGCCAGCTCCCCGTCTCTGTGCTAATTGCCAGAGGAAAATCACCACAGGCCCCATGCCAATTCCCCATCCCTGTGCTAATAGCCAGAGTAAAACCATCTTCAGACCCTATGCCAACACCGTAACCGTTGCTCGGGACGGAATCTATCCCTCGCCCCGTAGCGGAATAGGGTCTACTAGGTAAGTACAAAACCATTGAACATACATTTATTTGAAAAACAACTTCATAGTATAAAGTCATTCATCATCTATACTATAAAGAAGTGTTCTAAACGTGTTCTAAATATTATATTGCCATCCATTAGATATTCTATAAAGAACACGGGTTATAGGAAAAATAGTAATAATTCAAACTAGCCTCAATAAGCATGTTATCTCATAAAACGTTTCGTAAAACGTAATCATTAAATCATGCTTTTCATGTATGCATTTCTACTATTAAAACATGCATTTTTAGAAGGGGTCCACTCACAGATACTTAGCTGCCGAAGAACCACGCAAACTAGCGAACACGAAATCTTCACAAATAATTGCCCCTAAGCACATAAAGGATCCAATTAATAAAACTCTATTATAACAATTGAATTTGGGAAAACGGACGTTGAAAACGGATTCAGGACATCGAATTACCCTAAGAAGGGTCTTAGGTAAATTTCGTAATAATCAACAAGGGAATATTCTCTTCCAGATAATATTCCAGGAATATCCTTGGAAGGATCCAACCGGGTTTGGGGCTTAGGGTTTGAACTTGGTTTAGGTTTAGGTTTAGGTAGGTTGGGCTTAGGATAATGGGGTAATGGGTTAAGGGTTTCTAATTTAAAATGGGTTTTAGGGCTTGGTTATACTAGGTTTGGGCTTGAAAGCCTAGCCCAAGAGTCTTTGGGCTCCAGAAAAATAAATAATTAAATGGGTTCGGGCTTTGGGGGGTCATGGGCCTAAGGCCATCTCCAACCGAATGGTCCAGAGGGCTAGAGGGCTGAAAATAGTCTGAAAACCGTCTCCAACAGAGGGTTAGGCCAAATGGCTCATGGAATTTGAGAAGGCCCCATGGAATTTGAAAGGGCCAAAGGGTTGGCCAGAAAAAATGGAAATCCTGTCGGTTAAAACCAACAGGAATGATTTGAATTTTTTTTTTTTACAATTTTATTATTATTTACGAAATTTTCCCTATAACTTTTATTTTTCATATTTTTTTTAATTCTGTTTTTTTCCTATTTTATTTTACAAAAAAATTTTCATATTTTTTTTAAATTCCTTTTTTTCCTATAACTTATATTTCACAAAATTTGTTTCATATTTTTTTTAATTCTATTTTTTTCCTATAACTTCCTAAGCCATTATACAACATTTAATTAAATAAAGTAACATGAAACAACATTAAATAACATTAACCAACATAAAAATTATACAACATAAAAAAAAACATTTAACAACATGAAATTTAAACAACATTTAAGTTGTAGTTTTTAAATAATAAATTATGTTTGGCCCTATGACCCTCGGTTGAAGATGGTTTTTTGTGACAGGGCTAAAACGAGCCATCTGGCCCTCGGTTGGAGACAGAGGCCAATATGGCCCTGTACTGTTCATTAAAATATTAATATCTTGGAGGGCTAGAGGGCTAAAACGAGCCTTCTGGCCAGCCCTCGGTTGGAGATGACCTAAGGCCCGAGTTCTAAATGGCCCAAAAGCCTAAATGACAAAGGGTTAGGGGTTTAGACTAGGAGAGTTGGGCCGGCACGACCCAAAAACCATTTTTTAAAGGAAAATATCCTCAAACTTAGTGAAAATACAAAAATAAATTTTTTGTTCTGTAAATCCTGTGACGGGTTATTACATGGTAAATCGAAAAGTCGGTACTTGGGAATATGGTACACTCTTTCTACTGATGCGGTTGTGTGGGTAGCCAACAGAGAAACACCACTTGGTGATTCTTCGGGACTTCTGAAGCTGACCGAGCAAGGAGTTCTGGTCCTCCTTCTCAATAGCTCAAACAGCATTGTGTGGTTATCGAATTCTTTAAGAATCGCGGGGAATCCAGTATCGCAGCTCTTGGATTCTGGAAATCTTGTGGTGCAAGATGGAAACAAAACTAACCCGGATAACTTCTTGTGGCAGAGTTTTGGTTATCATCTAACAAAACTGTATATTTATTGGTCATGCCAATAATAGTTCGGCATATAGATTTTTGGTTCATAATCTGAAATTGCAGACATTCATATAAATACTATACTTGAATCTGCAGAAGTTGAGTTTTTTGAGGAAATTTTTCCTTATAAAGATAGGTCATATGTTTTGAACAAAAGAGTACATGAGGTTACTACAAGAAATGATGACGATAATCATGCTTCAACTTCGAGAGTTCAAAGCCAAGATTTGGAACCACGAAAGAGTAAAAGAGCAAAAATTGCAAAGGATTTTGGTCCTGATTTCCTCACTTTTGTAACCGAAGATGAGCCTCAAACTTATAAGGCTGCATTAGAATCGTCTGAAGCACCTTATTGGAAAGAAGCTATTCAAAGTGAAATAGAATCCATCATGCAAAATAATACATGGGAATTGGTTAATTTGCCTCCTGGAAATAAACCAATAGGACACAAATGGATTTTCAAGAGGAAATTGAGACCGGATGGTACCATAGACAAGTATAAGGCTCGTTTAGTTGCCAAAGGGTATCGTCAAAAAGAAGGACTTGACTACTTTGACACTTATTCACCAGTAGCTAGAATAACATCTATAAGGTTATTAATAGCTATAGCGTCTGTGTACAATCTTGAGATACATCAAATGGATGTCAAGACTGCATTTCTAAATGGTGAATTAGACGAAGAAATATATATGGATCAACCTGAAGGTTTCATTGTCAAAGGTCAAGAAAAGAAAGTTTGCAAGTTGATTAAGTCATTATATGGACTCAAACAAGCGCCTAAGCAATGGCATGAAAAATTCGATCATAATATTGATTACGAATGGATTTGTAATCAATGAAAGTGATAAATGCATTTATGTTAAGAAAACGAAAAATGCTTGTGTTATTGTATGTCTATATGTTGATGACATGCTTATAATGGGAACAAACAAAGATGTGATTAACTCCACAAAGAAAATGCTAAATTCTAGTTTTGACATGAAAGATATGGGATTAGCTTATGTGATTCTTGGAGTTCGAATTCTAAGGAATTCAGATGGATATGTCTTAACTCAATCACATTATGTGGAAAAAGTTCTAAAAAGGTTTGGACATTATGATTGTAAACCTGCAGTAACTCCTTTTGATCCCATTCATAAACTTACTAAAAACGAAGTAGAGAGCGTATCTCAATTGGAGTATACCCAAGTTATAGGTTGCTTGATGTACATTATGAATTGTACAAGACCTGATCTTGCTTATTCAATAAGCCGACTAAGTAGGTATTCAAGTAATCCTGGAAGAGATCATTGGAATGCTTTAATAAGGGTATTAAGATACTTAAAGCATACAATAAACTATGGTTTGCATTACACTCAATATCCCCCAGTATTAGAAGGATATAGTGATGCAAATTAGATTTCAGGGAGCACAGACAGTAAATCCACAAGTGGATATGTATTTACACTTGGTGGAGCAGCTGTGTCATGGAAATCATCCAAGCAAACATGTATAGCACGTTCGACAATGGAATCAGAGTTTATAGCCTTAGATACAGCTGCTGATGAAGCTGAATGGCTTAAACATTTTCTGGAAGATATTCCATTATGGCCCAAGCCTGTGACTGCAATATGTATACATTGTGACAGCATGGCTGCACAAGGTCGAGCCAAAAACGCTGAATATAATGGGAAGTCGAGACATATAAGGCGACGACATAAAACATTAGACAACTACTCAAGAATGGAACTATTTCCATTGATTATATTAAATCTAAGGAGAATATTGCCGATCCTTTGACAAAAGGCCTATCCAAGGATCAAGTGGCATTTACATCGAGGGGAATGGGTTTAAAGCCAACTCAATGAGTTATAACTTGACGGAAACCTAACCTAGCTAATTGGAGATCCCATGGTCTAGGTTCAATAGGCAAACTAGTTGAGGGAAACTCAAAGTAAGATACACACAATCTTTACTCATTCTTATGATGGAAAACAATGTGTTGCCTGTTAGACGAAAAGGGTGAATAACTATTCTTAATAATGCTAATATCTTATGATTAAGATGAATAGAACAGGATATTCTTTATTAGTATTACCTATATGAGATTGATGTGGGGTCGCATCTTTGAGAATTGGTATGGCTACAATTCTCTAAAGGTCTCATGAAATCAGGATATGTTCAGGACCAAAATGAACTCAACCGTATGAATTGACGTGTGTTCAGATGTGATATGTGTGATACTTATTGTTTCGATTTTACTACTAAGAATGATCAGTTCAAGATAGTAAATTCACTGCTTCATTAGGTAAAACCGATAAGTACTCACTAGAGAAGGTTCAAGTCCAAAAGACACCTATCCCGATGCGTATCATATCTAAGTTCTCTGGAAGTACATTACTAATGTAGCTAGTATCTTATTTTCAATTCAAATGTGGGGTATTGCTAGAGTTTGAATAGAAAATGTGGGGTATTGATGGAAACCTGTGTTACCTGTGTTATGTGGGACTGCCAGTCCCACATCGCCCATACACCATTTACAACAACTCTTTATAAGTGAGTTCACTCACTTATAGTTTGAATTGAATTGGGCCAAAGCCATGGACCTTGGGCCTTAGACTTGGAGAGTTTGGGTGTATATCATTAATTTCAATTGTTTAAATATTAATTATAATAGATTTAGAATGGGAAAATATATTTTGAAGAACATGAATGTGATAGTTTGTAGTTATGGTAAGAGAAATAAAAAAAATAAAAAAATTGAAAAGAGGGGGATCGGTATGAAATTAGCGACTTATTTCATTTAAATTGCTAGTTAGCTAGCGATCGTAAGTCCATATGATTGCTAGCTTACTAGCAACTCCCTTCAAGGACAATCGGAAGAAAAGTACCAATCGTAACATTTTTACCCCTCCTTTTTTTCTTTTTCTTTTTCCATTGAATTGTTTTTCCTAAAACTATTTTTTATTGAGTTTTTAATTTGAAAATATGAGAATATCTTTAAATTTAAGTTTTAAGTCATTAATTTCAATTGTTTAAATATTAATTATAATAGATTTAGCAAGGGAAAATATATTTTGAAGAACATGAATATGATAGTTTGTAGTTATGGTAAGAGAAAAAAACAAAATAAAAAAATTGAAAAGAAGGGTATCGGTATGAAGTTAGCGACTTTATATCAGTTGAATTGCTAGTTAGGCAGCGATCGTAATTCCATACGATCGCTACCGTGCTACCAACTCCCTTCAGAGACATTAGGAAGAAAAGTACCGATCGTAACATTTTTACCCCTCCTTTTTTTCGTTTTCTTTTTCCATTGAATTTCTTTTCCATTGAAATTTTTTTTCCTAAAACTATTTTTTATTGATTTTTAAAGTTGAAAATATGAGAATATCTTTAAATTTAGGTTCTAACTCATTAATTTCAATTGTTTAAATATTAATTATAATAGATTTAGCATGGGAAAATATATTTTGAAGAACAAGAATATGATAGTTTGTAGTTATGGTAAGAGAAAAAAAAAAAAATTAAAAATTTGAAAAGAGGGGGATCGGTACGAAACTAGCGACAATATATGAGATAAATTGCTACTTAGGGAGCGATCATTTTTCAACATGATCGCTAGCTTACTAGCAACTCCCTTCAGGGACAATAGGAAGAAAAGTACCGAACGTAACATTTTTACCCCTCCTTTTTTTCTTTTTCTTTTTCCACTGAATTTTTTTTCCTAAAACTATTTTTTATTGATTTTTAAAGTTGAAAATATGAGAATATCTTTAAATTTAAGTTTTAAATCATTAATTTCAATTGTTTAAATATTAATTATAATAGATTTAGAATGGGAAAATATATTTTGAAGAACATGAATATGATAGTTTGTAGTTATGGTAAGAGAAATTAAAAAAATAAAAAAATTGAAAAGAGCGGGATCGCTATGTAACTAGCGACTTTGTTTTAGTTAAATTCCGAGTTAGCTAGCGATCGTAATTCCAAATGATCGCTACCTTACTAGCAACTCCCTTCGGGGACAATACGAAGAAAAGTACCGATCGTAACATTTTTACCCCTCCTTTTTTTCTTTTTCTTTTTCCATTGAATTTCTTTTCCTAAAACTATTTTTTATTGATTTTTAAAGTTGAAAATATGAGAATATCTTTAAATTTAAGTTTTAAATCATTAATTTCAATTGTTTAAATATTAATTATAATAGATTTAGAATGGGAAAATATATTTTGAAGAACATGAATATGATAGTTTGTAGTTATGGTAAGAGAAATTAAAAAAATTAAAAAATTGAAAAGAGGGGGATCGGTACGGAACTAGCGACATCATTTGAGATAAATTGCTACTTAGGGAGCGATTGTTTTTCAATGTGATCGCTAGATTACTAGCAACTCCCTTCAGGGACAATAGGAAGAAAAGTACCGATCGTAACATTTTTACCCCTCCTTTTTTTCTTTTTCTTTTTCCATTGAATTTCTTTTCCTAAAACTATTTTTTATTGATTTTTAAAGTTGAAAATATGAGAATATCTTTAAATTTAAGTTTTAAATCATTAATTTCAATTGTTTAAATATTAATTATAATAGATTTAGAATGGGAAAATATATTTTGAAGAACATGAATGTGATAGTTTGTAGTTATGGTAAGAGAAATAAAAAAAATAAAAAAATTGAAAAGAGGGGGATCGGTACGAAACTAGCTACATCATTTGAGATAAATTGCTACTTAGGGAGCGATCGTTTTTTCATATGATCGCTAGCTTACTAGCAACTCCCTTCAGGGACAATAGGAAGAAAAGTACCGATCGTAACATTTTTACCCCTCCTTTTTTTCTTTTTCTTTTTCCATTGAATTTCTTTTCCTAAAACTATTTTTTATTGATTTTTAAAGTTGAAAATATGAGAATATCTTTAAATTTAAGTTTTAAATCATTAATTTCAATTGTTTAAATATTAATTATAATAGATTTAGAATGGGAAAATATATTTTGAAGAACATGAATGTGATAGTTTGTAGTTATGGTAAGAGAAATAAAAAAAATTAAAAAATTGAAAAGAGGGGGATCGGTACGAAACTAGCTACATCATTTGAGATAAATTGCTACTTAGGGAGCGATCGTTTTTCCATATGATCGCTAGCTTACTAGCAACTCCCTTCAGGGACAATAGGAAAAAAAGTACCGATCGTAACATTTTTACCCCTCCTTTTTTTCTTTTTCTTTTTCCATTGAATTTCTTTTCCTAAAACTATTTTTTATTGATTTTTAAAGTTGAAAATATGAGAATATCTTTAAATTTAGGTTTTAAGTCATTAATTTCAATTGTTTAAATATTAATTATAATAGATTTAGCATGGGAAAATATATTTTGAAGAACATGAATATGATAGTTTGTAGTTATGGTAAGAGAAATAAAAATAAATAAAAAAATTGAAAAGAGGGGGATCGGTATGAAATTAGCGACTTATTTCAGTTAAAGTGCTAGTTAGCTAACGATCGTAATTCCATACGATCGCTAGCTTACTAGCAACTCCCTTCAAGGACAATAGGAAGAAAAGTACCGATCGTAACATTTTTACGCCTCCTTTTTTTCTTTTTCTTTTTCCATTGAATTTTTTTTCCTAAAACCATTTTTTATTGATTTTTAAAGTTGAAAATATGAGAATATCTTTAAATTTAGGTTCTAACTCATTAATTTCAATTGTTTAAATATTAATTATAATAGATTTAGCATGGGAAAATATATTTTGAAGTTGAAAAGTACCGATCGTATTTTCATATGATCGGTATGAAATTAGCGACTTTATTTGAGTTAAATTGCTAGTTAGAGAGCGATCGTATTGAAATGTTATCGCTAGCATACTAGCAACTCCCTTCGGGGACAATACGAAGAAAAGTACCGATCGTAACATTTTTACCCCTCCTTTTTTTCTTTTTCTTTTTCCATTGAATTTCTTTTCCTAAAACTATTTTTTATTGATTTTTAAAGTTGAAAATATGAGAATATCTTTAAATTTAAGTTTTAAATCATTAATTTCAATTGTTTAAATATTAATTATAATAGATTTAGAATGGGAAAATATATTTTGAAGAACATGAATATGATAGTTTGTAGTTATGGTAAGAGAAATTAAAAAAATTAAAAAATTGAAAAGAGGGGGATCGGTACGGTACTAGCGACATCATTTGAGATAAATTGCTACTTAGGGAGCGATCGTTTTTCAATGTGATTGCTAGCTTACTAGCAACTCCCTTCAGGGACAATAGGAAGAAAAGTACCGATCGTAACATTTTTACCCCTCCTTTTTTTCTTTTTCTTTTTCCATTGAATTTCTTTTCCTAAAACTATTTTTTATTGATTTTTAAAGTTGAAAAATATGAGAATATCTTTAAATTTAAGTTTTAAATCATTAATTTCAATTGTTTAAATATTAATTATAATAGATTTAGCATGGGAAAATATATTTTGAAGAACATGAATATGATAGTTTGTAGTTATGGTAAGAGAAATAAAAATAAATAAAAAAATTGAAAAGAGGGGGATCGGTATGAAATTAGCGACTTATTTCAGTTAAAGTGCTAGTTAGCTAACGATCGTAATTCCATACGATCGCTAGCTTACTAGCAACTCCCTTCAAGGACAATAGGAAGAAAAGTACCGATCGTAACATTTTTACGCCTCCTTTTTTTCTTTTTCTTTTTCCATTGAATTTTTTTTCCTAAAACCATTTTTTATTGATTTTTAAAGTTGAAAATATGAGAATATCTTTAAATTTAAGTTTTAAATCATTAATTTCAATTGTTTAAATATTAATTATAATAGATTTAGCATGGGAAAATATATTTTGAAGAACATGAATATGATAGTTTGTAGTTATGGTAAGAGAAATAAAAATAAATAAAAAAATTGAAAAGAGGGGGATCGGTATGAAATTAGCGACTTATTTCAGTTAAAGTGCTAGTTAGCTAACGATCGTAATTCCATACGATCGCTAGCTTACTAGCAACTCCCTTCAAGGACAATAGGAAGAAAAGTACCGATCGTAACATTTTTACGCCTCCTTTTTTTCTTTTTCTTTTTCCATTGAATTTTTTTTCCTAAAACCATTTTTTATTGATTTTTAAAGTTGAAAATATGAGAATATCTTTAAATTTAGGTTCTAACTCATTAATTTCAATTGTTTAAATATTAATTATAATAGATTTAGAATGGGAAAATATATTTTGAAGAACATGAATGTGACAGTTTGTAGTTATGGTAAGAGAAATAAAAAAAATTAAAAATTTGAAAAGAGGGGGATCGGTACGAGACTAGCGACTTTTTTATATTTAAATTGCGAGTTGGCTAGCGATCTTACTTACATACGATCGCTAGCCTACTAGCAACTCCCTTCAAGGACAATAGGAAAAAAAGTACCGATCGTAACATTTTTACCCCTCCTTTTTTTCTTTTTCTTTTTCCATTTAATTTCTTTTCCATTGAATTTTTTTTCCTAAAACTATTTTTTTATTGATTTTTAAAGTTGAAAATATGAGAATATCTTTAAATTTAGGTTTTAACTCATTAATTTCAATTGTTTAAATATTAATTATAATAGATTTAGCATGGGAAAATATATTTTGAAGAACAAGAATATGATAGTTTGTAGTTATGGTAAGAGAAATAAAAAAAATTAAAAAATTGAAAAGAGGGGGATCGGTATGAAACTAGCGACTTTATTTGAGTTAAATTGCTAGTTAGGGAGCGATCGTTTTTAATATGATCGCTAGCTTACTAGCAACTCCCTTCAGGGACAATAGGAAGAAAAGTACCGATCGTAACATTTTTACCCCTCCTTTTTTTCTTTTTCTTTTTCCATTGAATTTCTTTTCCTAAAACTATTTTTTATTGATTTTTAAAGTTGAAAATATGAGAATATCTTTAAATTTAGGTTTTAAGTCATTAATTTCAATTGTTTAAATATTAATTATAATAGATTTAGCAAGGGAAAATATATTTTGAAGAACATGAATATGATAGTTTGTAGTTATGGTAAGAGAAAAAAACAAAATAAAAAAATTGAAAAGAAGGGTATCGGTATGAAGTTAGCGACTTTATATCAGTTGAATTGCTAGTTAGGCAGCGATCGTAATTCCATACGATCGCTACCGTGCTACCAACTCCCTTCAGAGACATTAGGAAGAAAAGTACCGATCGTAACATTTTTACCCCTCCTTTTTTTCGTTTTCTTTTTCCATTGAATTTCTTTTCCATTGAAATTTTTTTCCTAAAACTATTTTTTATTGATTTTTAAAGTTGAAAATATGAGAATATCTTTAAATTTAAGTTTTAAATCATTAATTTCAATTGTTTAAATATTAATTATAATAGATTTAGAATGGGAAAATATATTTTGAAGAACATGAATATGATAGTTTGTAGTTATGGTAAGAGAAATAAAAAAAATAAAAAAATTGAACAGAGGGGGATCGGTACGAAACTAGCGACTTTTTTAATTTAAATTGCTAGTTAGGTAGCGATCGTGATTCCATACGATCGCTAGCCTACTAGCAACTCCCTTCATGGACAATAGGAAGAAAAGTACCGATCGTAACATTTTTACCCCTCCTTTTTTTCTTTTTCTTTTTCCATTTAATTTCTTTTCCATTGAATTTTTTTTCCTAAAACTATTTTTTATTGATTTTTAAAGTTGAAAATATGAGAATATCTTTAAATTTAGGTTTTAACTCATTAATTTCAATTGTTTAAATATTAATTACAATAGATTTAGCATGGGAAAATATATTTTGAAGAACAAGAATATGATAGTTTGTAGTTATGGTAAGAGAAATAAAAAAAATAAAAAAATTGAAAAGAGGGGGATCGGTATGAAACTAACGACTTTATTTGAGATAAATTGCTAGTTAGGTAGCGCTCGTATTTTTATATGATCGCTAGCATACTAGCAACTCCCTTCAAGGACAATAGGAAGAAAAGTACCGATCGTAACATTTTTACCCCTCCTTTTGATTTTTTGGATTCAGTTTTTTCCGAAAGGATAAAACTGATTGAACAGTTTCATTCAGTTTTTAAATTGATTGAACGGTTGCATTCGGTTTTCTTTTTAACAAAAACTGATAAGCATGAACGGTTGGGGAAGTTCAAATTATGCCATTATATATATGGCAATAAAATCATAAACTGAAATCAATTTATATAATCATTCCTCCATATTTTGCTGAGAACCACACAACCAATTCGCCAAGAATCCAAGTTCGAGTGCAAGAACTTGGATTAGATAGTTGTATCCCGCAAGATAGACGTCCATCGAACTGCTGCACTGGTGTAGGGACGAATTTCTGTCTTAGGAGATTGCTTCTGCAAGCCTCTATCTTCAAGAAACAAGTCAGTGATTTGTGATTTTATATATAATCTCATTAAGTGTTTATGTTCTAATATATTGTGTTTGTCGTTGAATTTTCCATTCGAAATAAAACTGTGCAAATTATATAATATATACTTAACATTTGATTGGTTCTAACAATTTGTCCCACAATCTTCGAAAGATTCGAATTCGGGATATTGGTCTGATGGATGTGTTCGAAGGATTCCGTTGGCCTGCAGCGATAGAGATGGCTTCATAACGTACAGTGGGATTAAATTGCCAGACACATCAACCTCGTGGTTTGATAAAAGCATGAGTCTTAAGGAATGCAAGGGATTATGTTTGGGAAACTGCTCATGTACTGCGTGTGCAAATCTAGACATCAGGGATGAAGGAAGTGGCTGCGTGTTTTGTTTTGATAACCTCACCGACAAAAGAGAATTCACTCCCGGCAGTGGTCAAGACCTCTATATACGGGTGGCAGCTTCAGAACTAGGTACGTCTTCGACCTTTGTCTGCAGTATGCAAAGTAGGGTTTAAATAAGTTAGTGTTAAAATCACAGTTACTGCAACACTACAAGATCACATGAAAAGTTTGTTTTAATACGGAGATTTCAGATCATGCTAAGAAAAAGAGCAATTCCAACAAGAGACAGCTACTAGCAATTGTCCTCAGCTCTGCAGTTTTTCTCATGGGATTGCTAGTTGGAATGATATTGTACATACGGAAGAAGAAACTCAGAAAAGAAGGTAACTATTTTTGGACACATTAAAAATGTATTAGACAAGGGAGTTTGTATTTAATTTCGATAGTGTAGCTAACTGTTCACATCATTTTATATATGCTGAAGAAACTTCTACTATTTCAGGACTTAGAAGAAAGAATTGCAGAGAAGAGTACCTTGGAGAAGACAGGGAAGAGATGGAGTTACCACTGTTTGACTTGACCACCATAGCTAAAGCCACTAACGACTTTTCAAGCTGCAACAAGCTAGGAGAAGGTGGCTTTGGACCTGTGTACAAGGTAACATAAATTCATGCAATGAAAATTAGCTATATTGCTATACCAAATTTAAGTCTTTTCAAAATGATGGTCCATAGGGTACACTGATAGGAGGAAAAGAAATTGCAGTAAAGAGGCTTTCAAAGAATTCCGGACAAGGAATGAGAGAGCTCAAAACTGAAGTTATGCTCATAGCTAGACTTTAGCATCGCAATCTTGTTAAGCTTCTCGGTTGTTGCATTCAAAAAGATGAAAAAAATTCTAATATATGAATTCATGCCCAGCAAAAGCTTGGACTTTTATATTTTTGGTATGATCCTTCATTTTCAACCTTATTTACCCAGGATTCAATGTGCCATTGAAATAACAGACTTAAATTTTTTTAGATCAGGAGGGACAAAAACTGCTCGACTGGCCTAAGTGCTTCCACTTTATCGTTGGAGTTGCCCGAGGACTTCTTTATCTTCACCAAGACTCTAGATTAAGGATTATACATCGAGATCTGAAACCTAGCAATATTTTGCTAGATGATAATATGAACCCGAAGATTTCAGACTTCGGCCTAGCTAAAACATTGAGCGGTGATCAAAGTCAGGCCAACACAAATAGAGTGGTTGGAACCTAGTAAGCATGCTTGGACTTGTTTTGTGGTTTATAATTTCATTGTTCTGCTTTTGAAATTCTTTCTGATTGGTCACTGCATATTGATCTGGCAGTGGTTATATGTCTCCGGAATATGCAGCAGATGGATTTTTCTCGATGAAATCTGATGTTTTTAGCTTTGGAGTCACACTGCTTGAGATGTTGAGTAGGAAGAAGAACACGGGATTTCATCATCCAGATCACGACCACAACCTTCTTGGACATGTAAGTTTAACCAACGAGGTGATGATATTTTACATTAAAAAGAATAGTGAATTAGACAGTGCTCTTCGAAGCACGTCTTGTAATGACATGCCATTTAACAGTGTTGAAGGTCTGCAGCAAAGCCCCCTTTACATATTAGGCCACTAACATAACATACATGTTTCAATTTGTTTTAAGGCATGGATACTATGGGTTCAAGATAAACCACTAGAACTGATCGATAAGATGTTTTGTGATTCGTGGAACATATCTGAAGTGTTAAGGTATCTTCATGTGGGGATGTTATGTGTGCAAAGAGTACCTGAGGATAGACCAAGCATGTCATCTGTGGTTTTGATGTTGAGCAGTGATGTTGCCTTGCCGCCTCCAAAGCAGCCTGGTTTTTACACTGAAAGAAGCATCCCTGATGCACCATCAAGGATGCTTCTATGTTCAGAGAATACTTTCAGCAGTAAGGTTATAGAACCTCGGTAGATCATCATTGCAGTGCTTGTTAGTCCTTCAATCTACCATCACAACACGTGTTCGGAAGGTTGACATGAAGCTTATACTCTTAGCTGGGAAACAACGAGACATGCGATTATAACTTTTGAAAGAAATGTATTTACGATTTAGTATTTCCTAAAGCACAACAAAGAAAGGATTTGGAGTTGTTACGTTGCATGAAGAAAATTTAAGTTATAGTTAAAGTTGTGTTTATTATTTATTAATTGTACTTTATTATTTCTTATTAAGATAATTTCATTGAGAAGGAAAGTAGATCATGCATATGTACATAGGAAGTTGGAGAAGCAAAACGAGCCTTGCTCCAACAACACTGTAAACTCTTCTGAAGGAATGCCATATTTGGCTAAGATCACCAAAATGTAAAGCTTTATGGATTCCTTGAGGACCTGACGTCTCATGCGGGCTGATACTAGCACGATCCATGCACTTAGTTCTGGTTCGGGTATTTGATCGAACCAGGCGGGCGATTTGTAAATCGCCGGAATAAACACTCAAGTCTGGTTCGGGACGTTTGGTGGTTAGATTTGACCAAAAGATGTAACTTGTGAAACAGAAGTGAATGATTGCTTCATGATACCACTATTGGTAGAAAAACTTCAGTAGACCACGTGTTCCCGCACACACAAATGCCACACTAGAGTGAGGCAGAAGTTTTCTATCCATCGTTGAAGTGGTCAGATTTATCAGCTGCCGGTCAATTTAGTTTATCCTTTCACTGAGACCAACTTTTCAAACCAAGGTGTCCAAGGTGACTCCAAAGTCTTAACAAAAAGAAAAAAAAAATGGTAAAGGAAAAAGACACTGGAAAGAGAGTTAATTTTTTCTTCTTCCAACTCCTCTGCAGAAATGTACAGTTTCAGAAATATGCCAATGCAGTCCTTGAGGAGCATATTTGTGTGTCTGTTCTTATTATCCTTCCTAAGGATCTCATCTGCAGCTACACTAGGCACAATCACTCCGAGACGATCTATTAGAGATGGCGAAACTCTGGTTTCAGCAGGTGGAGGCTTTGAACTGGGATTTTTCAGCCCTGGTAACTCGAAAGGCCGGTACTTGGGGATATGGTACACAGTTTCTGCTGATACAGTTGTGTGGGTAGCCAACAGAGAAACACCACTTGGTGATTCGTCCGGATTTTTGAAGCTGACCGAGCAAGGAGTACTAGTCCTCCTTAATAGCTCAGACAACGTTGTATGGTCATCGAATTCATCAAGAACCGTGGGGAATCCAGTATCACAACTCTTGGATACTGGAAATCTTATTGTGAAAGACGGAAATGAAACGAACTCGGATTACTTCTCGTGGCAGAGTTTTGATTACCCTTGTGACACATTCCTACCGGAAATGAAGCTTGGTTGGGACTTAGCTAGCGGTTTAGAGAGGTATGTCTCGTCTTGGAAGAGCACAGAAAATCCAGCTCCAGGAGATTTTTCACTACGGATAAGTCGTTGGGGCTTACCACAACTTGTTACTATGAAAGGAGCTAAGATACAGGCTCGAGGAGGGTCATGGAATGGTGTTCATTTTACAGGATATGGATCTAGTGGAATAAGAAACCCCAATCCATTACCTGGGGCTGAATTTCGGTTGAACAAGAATGAGGTCTACTATGAGTACAGGCTCCTGAACAGGTCGGAGTTCTCGAGATATGTATTGAACCCGTTAGGCATCACACAACGGTTCACATGGGTGCACCAAACACAGAGTTGGGAACTTTCCTTTACATTCCAAGCAGATCAGTGTGAAAATTATGCCTTGTGTGGTGCATATGCTACTTGCAATATCAACAACGCTCCAATATGTGCATGCTTGAAGGGATTTGCACCAAAATCTCCAAAAGATTGGAACTCAGGATACTGGTCTGGTGGGTGCGTTCGAAGGACTCCGTTGGCCTGCAGCCCTGGAGATGGCTTCCTAAAGTATAATGGGATTAAATTGCCCGACACATCTACCTCATGGTTTAATAAAAGCATGAGCCTCAAGGAATGCAAGTGGTTATGTTTGGAAAACTGCTCATGTACGGCGTATGCAAATCTTGATATCAGGGAGGGAGGAAGTGGCTGCTTGATTTGGTTTGACAACCTTATTGACATAAGAGAATTCGCTATAAGTGACGTTCAGGACCTCTATATACGGATGGCAGCTTCAGAACTAGGTAGCTCCTAGACTTTATTTTTGTTTCTAATGGTGCATAGAAAAATCACCATATATTTTGAGATTAAAATGGAATGGGGTTTTGTCCACATTTTATGTTTTTTTTTTTTTTTTTTTTTTCATTTTCCTCCCCAAGGGGGTTCGATAAGCCAGCAGTTAGAATCCGCACGGTGAAAATCATTGAGGTTTTTTTAGATTTAGGTCCATAATAAAAGGCAGAACTACATGTTCATCCGCTTGAAAATTAAGTTAGGAGCAGCATGGCTAAATGCAGCTGGTCATAACATCAAAATTACTGCAACATGAGAGATTGCTCACCAAATCACACAAAAGTTTTGTTTTGATTGGGATATTTTAGATCATTTTGTGAAAGAGAGCAAGTTCAACAAGAAAAAACTACCAATTCTCATCAGCTCCGCAGTTTTACTCCTGGGAACGATTATAGCTGGATTGATATTGTACATACGGAAGAAGAAACTCAGAAATGAAGGTAAAAATCCCAGACAAGGACTCCGACTTCTATTTTATTTTTGTATATATGATTATAAGATTCAGGAACAAAAATATATATCAGAGTATCATGACATTGACAATGAAAAATGCAGTAGATAAGGTGTTAGTATTTTATTTCGAAAGTGTAACTAACTGCTCACATCATTTTTACCCGTACTGAAGAGATCTCCTACTGTTTCAGGAGTCAGAAGAAAGGATTTCAGAAAAGAGTACCTTGGAGAAGACAGGGAAGGCATGGAGTTACCGCTATTTGACTTGACCACCATAGCCAAAGCGACTGATAACTTTTCAAGCAGCAACAAGTTGGGAGAAGGTGGTTTTGGACCCGTGTACAAGGTAATAAAAATTCATGCAACTAAGATGAGCTACTTTGCTATACAGAATTTAAGACTTTTCGAAATGGTAATCCATAGGGCACATTGATGGGAGGGAAAGAAGTTGCAGTTAAGAGACTTTCAAAGGATTCTGGGCAAGGAATGAGGGAGTTCAAAAATGAAGTAATACTGATAACCAGACTTCAGCATCGGAATCTCGTAAAGCTTCTGGGCTGTTGCACTCAAGAAGATGAAAAGATTCTAATATATGAATTCATGCCTAATAGAAGCTTAGACTTCTTTATTTTTGGTATTGGTTCCCTCCGAAACTAACCATGTGGCTTTTAGATCATACCATCCTTCACCTTCAAACTTATTTTACCAGGATTCAGTGTGACACTGATTAACATGCTTAAAGTTTCTTCAGATGAAGAGGGACGAAAGTTGCTCAACTGGCCTAGGTGCTTTCACATTATTAGTGGAATTGCTAGGGGACTTGTTTATCTTCATCATGACTCTAGATTAAGGATTATCCACCGAGATCTGAAAACTAGCAATATTCTGCTTGATAATAATATGAACCCGAAGATTGCAGACTTCGGCTTGGCTAAAATATTTGACACAGATCAAAGTCAGGCCAACACAAAGAGAGTGGTAGGAACCTAGTAAGTATGATCAAACTTGTTATATGATTTATGTTTTAAATTATGCTGTTCTCCTGAAATTCTTTCTCACTGGTCACTGCAATTTGATTTGGCAGTGGTTATATGTCTCCCGAATATGCTGTAGATGGAATTTGCTCGATGAAATCTGATGTCTTTAGTTTTGGAGTTATACTGCTAGAGATGTTGAGTAGGAAGAAGAACAGGGGATTTTGTCATCCGGATCACCACCTTAACCTTCTTGGACATGTAAGTATAACAAACGTGATGCTGATATTTTACTTTAAAAAAAAAAAACCTCGTCTAATGAAATGCCGTATAAAAGTATAGAAGGTGAGCAGAATGCTCCAATCACATGCAATTCTACTAACACATCATATATGTTCAACTTTTTTTTAAAGGCATGGATGCTATGGATGCAAGATAAACAACTGGAACTGATAGATAAGACTCTTTCTGATTCGGGCAATATATATGAAGTGGTAAGGTGTCTTCACGTGGGGCTGTTATGTGTGCAAAGAGTACCTGAGGATAGACCAAGCATGTCATCTGTGGTTCTGATGTTGAGCAATGATGTTGCGTTGCCTTCTCCAAAGCAACCTGGTTTTTACACTGAACGAAGTGTCACTGAATCACCATCAAGCATGCGTCCGTGTTCAGAGAACAATGTCAGCACTACATGGATAGAACCTCGGTAGATCATATCATTCTTGCGCTTGTTGATGCCTCTGGTCTGGCTGTCATCGTAAAATGTGTTTGGTAGTCTGACTTGAACTTGTGTGAGAAATTTTAAGGTGAATTACGTACTTCATTTTGTTGATCGCCGGAATTAACACCAAATTTCTAAATTTTCAACAAAAAAAAAGGCTCGGAAGAGATAGGAAGTCGGTGCGGAGCATTGAAACTATGTGTATCCTATTGTTTCTAACTTCCTTCCAGTTGCGGCGGAATCCATTCCGTTCAAGGACAATACTTTGGGTACTCAACGGGGAGTACTCAAATTTACTCACCTCCGATGTGGCCCATAATATTACATGTTGAGAATCAATGTTAGGTAGAATCAATGTTAGGTATGGTTGAGTGGAAAAAATTAGGTGCAATTAATGGGTTTTGTGTGGTAGCAAATAATCTTAGTTTAATTAAGTGTGTGGTGTAGCTTTCATTTGGTTTGCTATAAATACCCAAGTCCTCAAGCATTGTATATCATCCAAGGAAAAACAAAGCCTAGAGCTAAATAAGAAAAGCTTTGCTAATTAGTTTGTTTTGTGAGCTTTCTTTAAGAGTGTGCTCTATTTTCTTCTTCTTGGGATCATTAAAGTTATCTTGGATACTCTTCTTATTCAACAATTGGTATCAGAGCCAAGTCGGTCAGGGATCGTTCTTGGTAGAGCATTGGTTGTAAAGTCTCTTGAAATTCCGAGTATGCTCTGTGGTTGCAGTTTTGACTGATCTTCCACATCAGAAAAGATTTCTTGAGATTATTGCTGGGGTTATCACAAACCTTGAGAGGGAGCTTCTTTGTGTCGAGAGTAGTGTATTACTCTGCACGGTAGTCATTCAAGCTTGTTCGGTGTAGTCAAAGTCTTGCCGATACGATGGGTGGTCTTCAAGTTGTTGGAGGAATCAAGAAGCTCAACAACCAAAACTATAACACGTGGGCAACGTGTATAGAGTATTTCCTTCAAGGTCAAGACTTGTGGGAGGTTGTCGGTGGTAGTGAAGTTACACAACCGGCAGCGGAAGATGCTAACGGCGTCTTGCGGAAGTGGAAAATTACAGCAGGCAAATCAATGTTTGCCTTAAAGACCACAATAGAAGAAGAAATGTTGGAGCACATTCGGGATGCTAAAACGCCAAAGGAAGCATGGGACACTTTTGTTACACTCTTTTCGAAGAGGAACGATACAAAATTGCAACTTCTCGAGAATGAGCTGCTATCGATGGTACAACGCAACATGACGATTGCCCAGTACTTTCACAAGGTGAAGTCGATATGCCGCGAAATTTCA